>NW_026684168.1:0-5000 GCF_030247195.1 Topomyia yanbarensis | reverse complement strand
GATACATGTAGGGGAGAGAGGGTAACAGTGGATCAGCAGGAACTATGAAACATTCGTAATAAAATCACAATGTATGATCGGAATCGTCTAATTCCCTCATATTTCACAATTTCTAATTCTTTACACGTGTTGCTATATTTTGAAAGAGATCTGATAACTCTATCTCTTTTAATGGATATTTGTTTATTTTGTGATAGCCAGAGTAAATTTGCAATGATAAACATTATTCCATCTTTATGAATTACCATTCATTGAATAAATGTTTAGTCTATTGCTATTTATTGCAAATTTTATGCTCAACATTTGCCGCGAACAAAGTTTTTTGGTAACTACTCATGGTTCTGTGTGATTTCACAATTTTCATGAATAGGCCCATTGGGTAACTGTGAAACGATGGCGTATGGGGAACAGTGATTTTTGTTTGTTTTTGTGGTCTGTCTCAAAATGTCAATGGGTTCCGATTTTCCACACTAAATACTACTCATATAGTGCAAAATTAGTAAATTTGGCCAAATTTTGTAGAAATTGTCTCTTATTTCAGGATTGCAGCTAATATGCATATATGGTGGTTCGATGTTACGCGATGATATAGTGGATTCTTTCGTAAACAAACGATTTTCGCCTCAATATAACTTTAATTCAAAGCGTTAGGATCATTCTTCGTCAAAACAAAAGAATAAAATTTATAAGTAGAATATTTCACTATAGACGACATCGTGTTTCATAGTTCCTACCCATGGGGCACACTGATACATTTTACCACCAACTGTTTATTATCCAAAAAATGTTATTTCCCGTGAATTTTACCAGCTGGAAAAAATATATGTATTAGTTAACAACATAGTGGCACTATGTATCACTTTTGATTACACAAATAACATGTATTATCATCAAAATTAAATTGTAGAAAAAATGTGTTTCATTGTTACCCTCTCTCCCCTACGAAAGACCAATCTGCTTCAACGATTTTTTTAGTATTTGTCATCAAAGGACACTCAACAGTTGGCAAACCTTGTGGAGCAATGGGGAACTTGGACGGTGACATTCGATTATCCCAAAGGTATCAACAAAGTCATGGTTCAGGGGGATTGATGTGGATCGGAATTTCATTCCTGTTATGTCCCGGCTTATGTCCAACCACTACACCTTGGATGCGCATTTGCGGCGTATTGGGCTTGCGGAGAGTAGTCTGTGACTTGTGACGAGGGTTATCACGACATCGAGCACGTTGTCTGGGTATGGGCCGGGTATTATGACGCCAGGTCTCAGTTAAAAGATTTCCTTCGGGCCCTAGGTAGACCACCCAAAGTTCCAGTTCGGGATATGCTGGCAAATCGCGATCTTCCCTTTATGTCCCTTATTTATATTTTCATAAAAACGATAAATATGCCAATTTAGCTCCTCTTTTTTATTTCTCGTTTTTAGAAGTTCCCTGTCCTGCCTTGTTAAGCCGATCAGCATCAGAGTGCCATTATGTGACCGCCGTCGCCTTTGCCACGCAATTTGAGGCGAGAGCGACCCGATTCCGCTGGTCCGATGAATCCCACTCATCAACCCGGGTCATGACGTTTGGCATGTCGCTGATCTCCCGTTTGCCTGAAAGTGGCAAGTCTGGTCTTCTTACCTGTCAACATATCCGCCTACTCTCTTCTGTTCCTGATATAACTGCTTCAACACCGATGTCGGAAATAATCCACATTTGCATTCTGTATTCTTAGTTTTAAGATAGCTGTATTTTTGTCATTAAAATATTCTTTCCCACCTTGTATATCGAAATGCATTCCTAGTTTTAAGATAGCTGTTCAATTTCTCATAAAAACCTGTTCCCCTTTCAAACTGTATTCTTAATTTAAAAATAGCTGCAAAAGTTTTCGTAAAAAAACTTATGTTCCTCCTTTTGTATATCAAACTCGATTCCTAGTTTTAAGATAGCTGCAAAAAAAAAATTCTGAAAACCTATTGTATCCTACTTTTGTATATAGCATTGCATTTCTAGCTTTAAGATTGCTGTAAAAATCCCCCTTGTTGTAAAAAATATTTCAAATTTGTAACCTTCTAGTTTTAAGATATCCAAAATGTAAAAAAATGAATTTGGCACCGCTAAGCTAACGCATTTGTGCCTAACAAATAAACGAACTAAATAAAAAAAACCTGTTTTAATCCACCTAGTGGTGCTATTGTGCCTTTCTCATTTGTCCAAACTACGATTCCATGGTAGGATCCAGACCCGGCGGATCAAGGAGGAAGATCCGAGGGGTCTGGATCCTACCTAAAATTTTCAACTTGTTAAGAAATTTTAAACTAGTTTTAATTTTAAAGTAGCAACCCCTCATTGCATACTCCTACCTAAGCCTATATAGGTCAAAAAATTTAGGCCGGGATTAGGTTGACGATTTTTATAGTGATTGCATAACATTTCTATATAAGAAAGTCAAAAACAGTTATTTAATTTTGTTATTGAAATTTACGTTGTTTCGTTTATTTCCTAAATTTAGAAACTGGTTTCTCAAAAAAATGGCACAAAGGAGAAGCGCGGACTGTCCAAGATGCAGCTCGAATTGCGGCAAGGAGCATCGACAGTGGATGCAATTCAGACAGTGCTCAAGAGTTCTGAGAAAGTATCTAAACAGAAGTGAAGAGGAAATTGCTGTAGTCACGATAGATGTTAAGAATGCATTTACCAGCGCCAGCTGGGAAGCCATCGCTGCAGCGCTGCACAGAATGAGGCTTTCCGACTATCTACGCCAGATCATGAAGAGCTACTTCTAGAGCAGAGAGCTGCTATAAGAGACTAGCGAAGTGCAGAAGTCAATGCGAGTCACAGTGGGCGTTTCTCAAGGCTCCATTCTTGGTCCAACTCTTTGAAACGCGATGTACGATGGGGTAATAATTCTGCGGCTGCCCAGGAAAGTGAAAATCTTGGATTTCGCGGACGACATGTAACTAACAGTGATGGGTGAGACACTTGAAGAAGTGGAGTTGTCGGTGACGGAGACAATAGACGCGATCGAGAGCTGAATGAACGGGATCAAGCTGCAAATAGCTCACCACAAGTTGTTGGTCAGTAACTGCAAAGCGGTACAGCGGATGCAGATCACCGTTGAGGGCACGTGATTGTATCGAAGCGTGCACTGCACAGTGGTCCCAAAGAGCAAAACAGCGTTTTTTTAGATTACATCAAAACTGTTGACTTTAGCAATGTGGTGTCTTCGAGAAAAAACTCTCCTTCTTTCTGTCTTATCGGATTGATGATTAATCTCCCTAGTAGTGAGTTACGAAATTTATTTTCTGCAATAATTCAGATAGACAAACACTTACTTCAGTAAACTAGTGGAGAACTCACTGCAAAACGTTTTACCTGAAGACTTAAACTCTCTAGCTTTTATGCTTTTTGAAATATAGGGGATTATTTGTGAAAGGCCCCTTAAAAGCAGTTTTTTCATCATAAGTTTTCTTCTAGATTTTTTCCACTATATAAATGTTCTAGAACATTGTTTAGGCTGTTAAACTGCATTACTTTGTCAAAGACGGAAACTTGATATCGCTAGTATGTGTGGAGATATTATCGTTTCGTGATTGAAAATAGCTCTTTTTCCAATACCGATAACTTTTAAGCGGGCAAACCACTCGCTAAACAAATTAAAGTGCAAGAAAAACACAACAAATGTGGGAAAAATCAGATCTCCCCAAGGCGGCCCTCTATGGAAATAGTCGAGTTAAAGTTTGTCTCATTCCGTCATCAAATGCATGTTCCCCTATTTACCATTTTGTTGCACTTGCGCTATTGTTATGAAGTAGGCGCAACGGAATTGTCAGTTTCTAATGTCAGACGTATGTATTAAGTTGTTAAACAACTGTAACTTTCGATTTACTTAAGACGTGCCAACAAAAGTAAGAAAGGCTAATTATTGCGACTTTAACCCTTCATTTCAGAGCTAATAGTAATATATAGTAATGTAATTCAACTAATTGTAATATATGGAATGAGACAAACTTCAACTCTAGTATTTCCATAAAGGGCCGCCTTGGGGAGATCTGGTTTTTCCAGCATTGGTTGTGCTTTTCTTGCACTTTAATTTGTTTATCGAGTGGTTTGCTCGTCCGCATTGGAAAAAGAGCTATTTTCAATCAAGAAACGTGAATATCTCCACACATACTAGCGATATCAAGTTTCTGACTTTGGCAAAGTAATGCAGTTTAACAGTTTAAACAATGTTCTAGAACATTTATGTAGTGGAAAAAATCTAAAAGAAAACTTATGATTTAAAAACTGCTTTTAAGGGGCCTTTCACAAATAATGCCCTATATCTCAAAAAGCATAAAAGCTAGAGAGTTCAAGTCTTCAAGTAAAATGTTTGCAATGAGTGTCTCCACTAGTTTGCTGAAGTAAGTGTTTATCTATCTGAATTATTGAAGAAAATAAATTTCGTAACTCACTACTAGGGGGTCTAATCATCAATCCGATAAGACATAAAGAAGGGGAGTTCCATTCCAAGAAACTTTCTCAAAAACACCACATTACTATAGTCAACAGTTTTGATGCAATCTAAAAGCCTCTTTTTTTGCTCTTTGGGACCACTGTGCACTGTAGCAATTTGGAGTGATACCCGACGACTGGTTGAGTTTCAACAACCACGTCGACTACGCTTGCGAAAATTCGGCGAGGGCAACAAAAGCAATAGCGCAGAGAATCATGCCAAACGTCGGCTGTCCGAGAAGCAGCACGGGACGTCTGCTATCTACCGTTTCGTCATCGATACTTCGATATAGGGTTCCCTGGGGTGCTGCGCTGCAAACCAAACGGAGCCGTGAAAAGCTGAACCGGACATTCCGGCTGATGCCCGTACGAGTCGCGAGTGGTTACAGAACAATATCGTCGGAGGTAGTATGCGTTATCGCCGGCATGATCCCGAAAATGCATCACTATGGCTGAGGACTAATCCCAAATGTGATAGCTTGGGTGCGTAGGAAACATGGAGATGTGAACTTACATTTGATGC
>NW_026684167.1:0-5000 GCF_030247195.1 Topomyia yanbarensis | reverse complement strand
GGACGTACACGAGAGCGATGGAGAGGACACACAGATTAACCAACAAGCAGCAAACGGTAAAGAGAATAATGGCAATAACGCTTCGCCCCCGAGAAAGATAACGAGAAACAGCAAGCAGTGCGCCCAGGACAGACAATCGCAATAATTTTTGCATTTTTCTTATACTTTTGAAATGTAATTTCCTGAAATGTTTATTATTTCTAAAAAAGGCGAATGACCCTTGTGGTTAAAAGCTTATAAATAATAATAATAATAATAATAATAATAATAATAATAATAATAATAATAATAATAATAATAATAATAATAATAATAATAATAATAATAATAATAATAATAATAATAATAATAATAATAATAATAATAATAATAATAATAATAATAATAATAATAATAATAATAATAATAATAATAATAATAATAATAATAATAATAATAATAATAATAATAATAATAATAATAATAATAATAATAATAATAATTGTTGTTGTTGTTGTTGTTGTTGTTGTTGTTTATTAACGACACTTTACACCTAAGGGTGCATTCGTGTCGGAAGAAAATTGGTTTCTATACTCGTATTAACATCTCATAATAATTTACAATTCAGTATTTTTATATTCGTTTGTACAAATTAGTTTCCTTGAGGAAGCTTAGCAGTTTGTCTTCGGTGTCCCCGTCGTTGCCTAGAGCCACTCGCAGGCTGGTCGAATCGATGTTGTGCATCCTTCTAGCATCGTCGTGTTTTCGGCACTGAAGAATTATATGACGTACATCTACGGTTACCCCGCAGCAGTCGCAAACTGGTGGGGTTTCTCTCTTCAGAAGGAAGTCGTGCGTCAATCGGGTATGCCCTATTCGCAACCGGGTGAGCACTCGTTGATCAGCCGAACTCTCGCGGTCAGTCCACTTTACCGTATCGAATTTTATTTCGCGAAGCTTCACTTCAGTGGATGCAGACCATCGACGGTACCAGTGATTTCGGATAGCTGATTTTGCCTGATTGTTGGCGTCTGCTCCCGGAATGGCTATTTGCAAAGGGGCATTACCCCTGGCTTCTCCTGCGAGGCGGTCTGCCTCTTCATTCCCGCGAATTCCAGCGTGTCCTGGAATCCAGCACAGATTGATTGGACGATGTCGTATCATGGTTTCAATCTCCTGGATCCACGGATGCTGGGACGTGCTAGCTTCAATTGCCGATAAACAACTGTCTGAGTCTGTCATTATTAGCAGATCGTTGGAAGTGTAGTACGAAGTTACCGCTGTTTTAATTGCAAACGCCTCGGCTGAGAACACGCTGCACTGTGGCGGAAGACCAGTCGACTGCTGGAGATGTTCTCCAAACATTCCCGCGCCTACTGCGTCGTCGTCTTTCGATCCGTCAGTATACACAACCGTTGAGTTGCTGAAGCGAGCATTCAGGAGCTCCTGAACGACAGGACGGACCACCTCAGAGGGATCTCCGGCATTCACACTTTTTTTGATATCCCACACGACGTGGGGCTTGGGCTCGTACCACTTTCGGGTGGCTAGTCGCGTTCGAGTACAAATATTTGGTAAGGGCATTCCGATCACCTCTGACAGTTCTTCGGAAGCTCGACGTACTAGTGGGAGATCCGCATTATCTCTGCTTTTTTCCAACAAACGGATGGACAATCGGGTTATGCTTTGGAGAACGAGGAGATCAAATGGTAAGGTGCCTGCTTCGGCCATCTAAGATCAGGCTAAGATCGGACTTGTAACGAATGCACCAGATGCAAATCTTACCATCCTGTTGTAGGCGGGCGCGAGAGTTTTGGTGACGACATCTCCGCCCCGACTAACGAGTCCCATCCCATACAATAGTCGCGAAGTGACAATGGCGGAGCCGATTTGTAACAAAGAAGTCCGTTGACCACGTGGTAGCTTTGCTCCGATCATTTTCAGGATACGCAGCCTGGATTCACATGCCTTCTTCGTTAGCTTGCAATGCGCTTTGAAGTTCAGCGATCTGTCGAGAGTGATACCGAGGGTTTTCAGTTGATTTTGTGACGGTATAGCTACTGTATCTATTCTGATGGATTGCGTGGGCTCACGGCGGGCATTCGGGCTACAGTAAAAGATGCTGGATTTTGTTGCTGATATCGTGAATCCAACACTTTTCGCCCATCTATGAACGGCTTTTACTGCTGACTGTAGTTTCCGATAGAGTGGTTGTTCTTTTTTGCCCCGCACTACAAGAAGGATGTCGTCGGCGTACAATAGCACTGTCACGGTATTCGGAACCACCCGGAAGATAGGTTGGATTGCTACGAGGAATAGGGTAACTGAGAGCACAGAACCCTGTGGTACACCATTTTCCAGCGGCAGCTTGCGCGATAAATGCCCATCGACGTTTACCTGGAACGTTCGCTCTGAAAGAAAGCTAGTGAGCATGTTTATCATGTGTAACCCGTCAGGGTAACAATTTAGCACTGGGTGGAAATATACCTATTTGTGCGTACTCTCTCCGTAGAGTATATTGTTATTGCAACATAACTCACCGCTGCTCATTATGCTCGTTCATGTTTTTGATGTAAATTTCGTTTAAATAATAGTCCATGAACGTTGTTATTAGTCCAGATAGGTGTAGTAATTTTTGTTGTGTATTTATAAATAAATAGCATAGGGTTTAGTTAGGTTACCGCTCTCCTTTCGCTGCAAAAGTGGTCTGACTATGCTGTGCTATAGCGATGACAGCTATGCGGCGGTGCGTTTTTGGTGCTGGTTTGGTGTGGTTGAGTGCGGAAGGCGGCCATCGTAAAAGAGGAGAAAGTGACGGACCACGGTGACAATCAGACGTCCAGAAAATTGTAGTGTTTTTTTCGGGACAGTTTCCCGCCACTGTAAAATCTTTAAGTGCGCGTGTGCGACGGTAGATTCCCGTCGAAAGTGCCGGCCCGTGGTCCGGGTGCTAAAGAAAGTGTGGTGCTGGATCGCCGTCGGGGGAAGCTAATTATCAAGGAGCTTTCGCTTCCCCGGCTAACCGTAAAGGATCCAGACGCACCATTCCGCCCTCGCTGGGAAGGATAAGCCGAACGAGCCTTGCTCTCCTTCCCAGCTAATAGCCAAGGAGAGCGAAGCAGGGTGGACAGCGGCTCCCCCTGGGAAGAACACTGCGGTGTCTTCCGGGATTCTTTGCGGGGAGCAAAGAATCCGGTGATTCGTCACCACCGTCGCTAGGGAGGTTCCGACAAAGGAGCAAAGCTCACCTCCCTGGCTAATTGTTAAGGACCGCTGCCGGAGCAGCCAACGTAAATAGGGAGAACTCGGCCGTTGCTGTCCCGGCCGGTCGGAGGAAACCGCCCGCCTATCCGCCCGCAGCAGCAGGGTACAGTGAAGGGAGAGTAGGTGGAAATAATACACGGTAAAATTTAATTTATTTGTTTTTCCTTTTTGTTTGTTATTATACGAAAATCCGAAACTCCGGTAGGAGCACCTAGGCCGCCCTGAAAAGAAGGGTTCGCCGGGCAAACCAGAACCCGAGTAGTGGGCAAACCCCTACTTACATTTGGCGCACAGCGCAAAACACACTGAAAAAAATATTTTCCTATTTTGGAAAATATTTTTTTCTTCCGGAGTGTGGGGTGCTTCTACTAAATAGAGGATTTTCGTAGAACAGTGGTGAGGTTTCTTCCGCAATATTGTTCCGCGGTCGTATTATTTATTTATTTACATTTTTGGTATTGTTTTTTGATTTTTGCATTTTCTTTTTTTGTCCGAATTTGTGGATTGCGTTGTTTGTGTTTGGTCTGCCGGACGAGTAGTTTGAAGGTTGTTGTTATTATTCGGTTGCGGTGGCCAATCGCCTTGAATTCTCAATCCGGTTTGAGACATTTTTGGAACAGCTTGATTTCCTGAAATTTTAAGGGAATCGTTAGTGGGCGAAAAATCGAAAATAATACCGTGTCAGTACTTACATGCTTTGTGTCTTGGTGATTTCTTCCAATATAGCGCAAGTTATGATGGCGTTGGAGAAATTCAACCAAGCGTGTGTGTTCATGCGCGTCGATCATTTGCATTTCGATGAGCTGGATTTTGAGTTGCTATCTCGAAGCATTTTTATCTCTCCTGATTCGGATCTTTCTGGTGTCCAGCGGCAGCGGCGTCATCGGGGAATTTTGTCGCATGAGCGGTCGTCTCGGAGGGAATTAGTACGCAATTTCCGGGGTGACGTGGGTGAAGAAAAGGAGATCTGCCTTGGTAAATTACTAACAATCAAGGAAGATCTCCAGTACCGGTGCTCAAACAAGGAGATTTACCGAACACGGTTGCTTCATTTGGGGTCTAGGCTCCAGGTTATCCGAAATTATGCGGCAGGGGAGGTCAACCAGGAAATTTCGGGGTTGCTGGAGGAAGTTCTAGCAGTTTATGCCAGTCATTTCAGTGACGAACAGGCAGCACTTCCTCCCGACAACCAAGAAGGGGAGGATGGAGAAATTTTGGGAGATTTGCTGAGTACAGACGTACCTGCAATTCCACAGGGATCCAATCCTTCCGATAACGAAGGATCTCTTTCCAAACAGCTCGTAGGAGACGACCTGTTGCGTGTCTTGTGCGAGATGAGGGACGAGATTCGACAATTGCGACAGCAATCCGACGATAATAAAGCCCTAGCGTCTCAGGGGTCAGATGCTTTTTCAAAAGCTACCTAAACGCTAATGGGCGGGATTGCTTCACTGACAACAATTTCGTCAGTTTTGAGAAAGACGGTTCAAGAAGTTGTCTCACTTCGTGAATCCGTGAATGAACTTCGGGCACTAGTACATCAGAAGGAAAGTGCTTCCGAGAAGGATCTGCAGACCGATCTGGAAGATTTGCGTTTGATGGACGTACCCGATTCATTTGATGCACCAGAGATTCCTCGCCCAACACTGGCGCCCAGTCCCGATCAATTCGTGTTGAAGCGAGGATTCTCGGGTCAACAAAATCTATGTCCATCACTTCCTATCGAGAAACCGAAACAGAATACTGGATTCACAGCC
>NW_026684166.1:0-5000 GCF_030247195.1 Topomyia yanbarensis | reverse complement strand
GGTATCTGCGCTTGTGGCAACGGTTATCACGAAATCGAACATGTTGTCTGGGCATGCGCCGAGTACTGTTCTGCCAGATCTCAACTATTCGATTCCCTTCGGGCCCGAGGAAGATCACCCAATGTCCCGGTTCGAGATGTACTAGCAAGCCGCGATATTCTCTACATGTCCCTTATATACACGTTCCTCAAAACCATCAATATCCAAATTTAAATGCCCCTATCTTTTCTCTTATCATTCCCAGAAGTGCCCTCTTCCGCCTACCGTACCCCAACGATGGTTTGATACGACTCCAAGACGAGACAAAACATCTGTCGAATGAACCAACAACACGAGATCTACAGTACAACATCACACGCGCAGCGCGGTGTGTTCCCGATCCGTATCTGAGCCGTACTACGAAATCGTCTGGAGGAACCCCTGCCGGCTCGAGGAAAACCGCCCGGCGTCCCAATACTTGATACATCCGTTCGAATCTGTAATCCTGGCCGTTGATTCCTGATGCCGGAAACTGAAGTTTATATCCCCCCCCCCGTTCAGTCTTGTCCACCCTCTCTCCCATGTCTCTGATACACAGATGTATGTCTTCACCCCCTTCTCCCCTTGAATATCTTCCCAAAACTTATGTGCCCCCCTATCTTCTAGTGTTAGTTGATCAATCCATTCGAATCTGTAATCCTGGCCGTTAATTCCTGATGCCGGAAACTGAAAGTTTATATCTCACCCCCCCCCCCCCCCTTCAGCCTTGTCCACCCACCCTCCCATGTCTCTGATACACAGATGTATGACTTCACCCCCTTCTCCCCTTGAATATCTTCCCAAAATTTATGTGCCCCCCTATCTTCTAGTTTTAGTTGAACAATATTTAATCTCGTTAAGAAATGCGCAACAGTACCACTACTTTAAAATAGTCCTAATTAATTCCCCTTAATCTTGAACCACTCTTTCTAGTTATCTCTAGTTAATAAGCTTGTAAAATGTTCCGCTTAGTTAATAATTATTTTTTCTACAATCTCCCTTCTAAAAATCATAAAGTGAATTACTATACAAAGAACACACAAATGACCCGTCCCCCAAATCTTACGAATATTATACTATACCCTCTTTTATATGTATAAGTTAGCTGTAGTTTTTTTTTAGTTTTATTATATAAAACAAAATAATATTGAAATGTGTATCCCCCTAGTTTTAAGAAATTCAAAATGTAAAACAATGAAAAAATGGCACCTTTAAGCTAACGCATACGTGCCTTATCAAATAAACAAATTGAAAAAAAAAAAAAAATATATCCAACAATAAAAAATATTGTGTAGCAGTTGTGCAACATTCAAAACTTTCAACAAGTTGCAATTGCTACTTGGGCTACGATGTATTCAAAAAGCATACTTGATTTCATCTCTTCACAGTTAGCCCCAAATCGTGAAATTGCTGTTTCGGTCAATGGCCTTTCGGTGATATTTTTTTCTTATTTCTTCGTGTAAAGTCTAACTAAATTTGATTCCCACCTCGAAGAACTCCACTGCCAGACTGGTTTCTAATCGGACAAAGACCAAATTACAAGAGCAAGCTCACGTGTCCAATTGCTCAGCTCAGTATCTCGTCCATCGAACAGCACAAAACTTACAATACCGTACACTACACTATACTGAACAATGCAGCGCAGCAAAAGAACGACAATTCGTTTGATCCCCACGAAACATCGATGGGCAAACGTGCCCGATTCCAAACCACTATTTGATATTTGAGCAGGTCTTCCGAGCTGGCCAGTGTGCGCTGGTGATGGCCAGTTCAATGCTACCGAACGTGTGTCTAATGGAAAGCTTACGCATCCCGTAATCCTGCATTTCCGGTGCTGCAGCTCGGCTGCGGAGTTATTCGATCCGACTGGATCTGTCCGCTGGCAGTCACGATGAGAAGGGCGAAAATCGCGCTTCACACAGGAGGAGCAAAAAATTCAATCAACGGAGCCACGTTACGCGACACGCCGAGTGAAGAGGATGTTACTGAAACAGATGTTGATTTCCGGCACGGTAGATCGCTGTGGCCCGTGTGAGATTGGCTGCGTTTAGACTGAAGAGCCGTACACTTTATTAGCTATCCCCATACGTCCACCGATACCCGTGAACTCATTTATGCAGCAAAACGGGCAGCTCAGAGCACCCCAAATAATGAACGTGGATGCGGTAAAACCGCGAAATTTATCGTCAAACGCGGATTCCTTTATCTCAGCGCCTGCAGTATGTTTGTGTGTTTGTGCTCGCCTCACACGGGAAACGGGACCGCTTGCAGTGAACTTTATGTCGTGTTATATGGGAAAAGCTGGATATCGCGGTCATCACCGGACCAACGGATGGCGAACAAAACGGGCATCATAATGGCTGCTGGCTTCGGGTTCAAAGGGTTTGCCCTCAGCTGGGTGATGGGTTCATTGCACAGTTCAGTGTCCCAATAAACGAGCTAGCGCGACCGGGAAAATATGCAGCTCCTATGTGATGTGCTAGTGTTCAATGGAGATAACCTTGTACGTTGGTTACTACAATAAAAGTAAAATACAATCTTATTTCATTTGTTTTTGGTTTGTTCTGTCATTTTATTTGAGCATCGTGTTAAAATTTTACGCAATTCCACCCAGATTTGCCCAAAAATTCATGACCGACCATCTTGGATTCATATGATGCTTTTCACATTTCACCGGCATGGAAGACATTTTTACAACCAATCAGATAATTTTGACTCAAAAGCTATTTATTAAATGAGCGTAGGTTTATGCACGTAGCACTTAAAAAAAAAACTCTTTGATTATCATATTATGTACAGCGAAACTATTTGAAAATACAATGCGCTATCTGTCTCCTTAGTGGATAAAACTATTTTTTCTCCACTAAGGAGAAAGTCGATTAAACCCACCTTTACGCGTTAAAGGTACAAATCCTATAACTAAATTAGTTAAGGAATTTGCATTTCGACTTCGTTTCATCAGAATCCGACCCCAACTTAGTGACAGGACTAAACTAGCGCCGGATTGACGGTTAGGACTATGCTAACTCCAGAAAGCAAATCCCCAATAAACAAAAATAGTGTTTTCGATTTTGGAGTTTACGTCAATCAGGCCCTATTCTTACTTACTGTTGTCGAATTTCATTCGAATCGGAGTTACGGTTCCAGAGTATGAGTTGCAGAGTGCGATCTCATATAAAATTTTCTGAACCTTTTTACCTTTCTCATATAGACAAATTATCACTCGGAATTTCGCCTTTTTAACAGATTAACAGAAGGCCGAGTCTCCTATACAATTCGACTCAGTTCGTCGAGATCAGAAAATCTCTGTGCGCGTGTGTTTTTTGTTATGATAAGGTTTAAAAAGTTACAAAAGCCTGGCCTGTAGTACATTGGCACTCTTTGGGACTAACGACTCACCTTCGGTCCAAACCATTAAAAACATTGCTTGTTAATTGGTCCAGGTGTTTGCATTTCGACTTCGTCTCTTCAGAACCACGGCACTTGACCAATGCACCGGGCTGACGATAGTCCAAAATTGGAAACACCCCTTGTTCTTTTTCGCCCTTCTTCCCAACGGAACTGCATCAAGGTATTTCTTCGGGAGGTAGAGGGCTCGTTGTGCATTCGTCGCACCTATTTCTTCTGGTCTATGTCGAAGCCTCACTTGGTTCAAGAAATAGCTCGACCTTCTTCTTGTTTTTCGTCTCCATCTATTACGTCACACAGTGCTTTAAAACGCCGTTTTCACGATCAAAATTCAATAACTTCTGAACCGTTGGATGTGGAAATTAGACTTCTTCGAAGAAGTTTCTGGATATAAATAGACTTTTGATATAATGCGTCAAGTGATTAAATCACCTAAAAGTGAGATAGAAAATTTATTTCCCAAATAATGTAGCTAGAAGTTTGCTGTCTTTAGCAAAGTTCTAGAAAATGTTGTTGTGAAGAACTTTGCTGAAGATACCAAAACTCTATACAGCAAGGTAGTAACCATCCATACTCCCTTAAAAACAGTTTTTCTAATATAACTTCTTACGATTATTTTTTATTTTAAAAGTGTCTTCTACAAAGTTGTTCAAAGCAATAAAATACATATTTTTGGTGAAGACGATGAATCTGTAGCTCTTGAAACAAAAAAGTTATTGCATATTTTCGAATATTTTTAGGTCAACTTACACCTTAAGGAACCTCCTTAATCGCAAAAATTCGCAGATCGACTTGACTTTGTTTAAAGAACTATAGAATCATCGTCTTCACTAAAAATGTGCATTTTATCGAACTGAACAGCTTTGTAGAAGATTAATTAAAAATTAAAAATAGTCGTAAGAAGTTAACCCTTTCATGCTTAATTTTTTTATTGTTCATGTAGTATTTCAAAACTATTTTTCTTGAAAACGGTGGGATCAAGAAACACGAAAAGCCTATTTTCATAAAGATAGGTGCTGCCATGGCAGTGCTAGAATCTGGTTAATTTTTACCTTCTAATGCACAATACAATTCTCCTAGAATAATTACAATAGTCCAATTACGTGGAAAACGTAGCTAACGACAGTCTAAATTGATAATTTTTATCAGTTTGAAATAATATTGCACCATAACGAAGATATATGAAAAAATCACTTTCCGTCGTCAACGTAAACTGTCCCTGGCAGCACTGCTCCGTCGAAATACAATCAGACTAATTGCAATAACTTCAGTTCTAGAGCTGATCGTTGTAACTGTTAATACTCAAATTAAAGGCAATAATCACATTAGTGAGCCTTTCTTGTTATTGTAAATAAATCTCGCCTCAATCAAAAGTTATAGCTGTTTAAAAACGTTGTTGTCCACAAACAACATGGGCATGAATGGGTTAAGTTAGAAAAACTGTTTTAAGGGGTCTATCGCAAGTATCTATCTAAATTATTTGGAGAAATCCATTTTCTATCTCACTTTTAGGTGAATTAATCACTTAATTCATAATATAAAAAGATGAGTCCATTTATATCCAGAAACTTTTT
>NW_026684165.1:0-5000 GCF_030247195.1 Topomyia yanbarensis | reverse complement strand
TATTATAATTTCATCGCGAAACGTCTATCATTTGAATGTGAATCTACGTGGAATGCTGTTGTCGCCAATAAAGGATTCTCAGTTCCGTGAATTCCGATTAAAGGTCGAATTGAGTACACAACGTACGGCCCAGCTGCCAGACGAAATGTTGTTTCTCTCGTTAATCCGTTGACGAACCGGTGCCAATAACTGCGTTTTTCAATTTTCATCAAGTTTTTCATTTACCTTTCTAACGTCGCGTATATTCAGAAAAATTTAGGCCATTCGGCGTTCAAAAAGTCCTCACAGGACCTTTTCGCATACAATTCTGAGCACTCTGCTCACAACGGAGTAGGAAACCGTCCACGGTTGTTCGCGCCGGGTATTCGTTTCGTCTGACCTTTAAACGCAGTGAGTTGAGAAATAATCCAGTCAAATCGTTGTATACTTCCACCGGGGGAATTTGTTATTTTTATTCGATTGTTTCTGATATAGTATACGCATTGCTCTTATGATCAATGAGCATACTAATGAGGTAGAGTACAACGATAAATCTAACGCGCTTGGCCGCGCTGGTAAGCATTCGTGTCATTTCCACTTTATTCAAGATATCATATTGAAATAGTCGCGAATATCATGAAGTAAGATCGATCGGTTGAGTTGAAGTCTTCTAGAACCAGCTGAAATGCGATGTATATGGAAACAATATCAATATATCTTTGCCAATGATTCGGATTAAGCAAGCGACAACTTCAGTACCTGGTACCGAGCAAATGCTAATCCGATTGAAATAATAGCAGGTTTTGATCCCCAAAACGCTCCTCAAAATTTTTTTCGGCCATGGCGAATAATGTTAAAATTGAGGAAGATCTACTTCAGAAGTAAAGCAGGTTTTACACAATGCAAATTTTTTGTGTGAAAGCTAGGAAAATAATAATACTGAAATATAGAGTCATTTGGAGTTTTGGATGTCCCATATGGGCTTTCCGAGACCAGGAGCCATTTATTTCGGTTTTATAATAGCATCACCCATCAAGGGACACTTTCAGGCCTTTACGAGGAAACTTAGAAGAGGGAATGATTCTCCTCTTTCGAAAACTTTCAGGAACATTAGAAGATACTCCCTCAACGGGATTGTCAACATCTCGCTCTTTAGTGAACAAGGAAGCGTAGAAATTAATCGTGGCAGGTGCTTTCTTTAACATTTCTACCCAGCGTTTCTCAAAAGGATGCTTCAGTTTTTCTCCGTATAATTTATATGCGGGAAATGTCGACAAATCATTTGGAGTCACTACACAGAAAAATAGTTTTCATGATCCTCTCCGCATTTTCCATGGATTCCATGCCTTATTTATACAATGAGCCCATTGTTTGCAACGACGGCAGTGCATGCCCCGCGATAGAAAAAGGCGAGCAAATAGACGAGATCCGTTCAAAAGGACAAATTTTGGAAGAACAAATCCGGCGAAAGGCTCGAAAGGAGGCTGATGGAAAATAAGTTTTCTGATACTTCTCGATTTTTGCTGAGCGCAATTGCTTGCATACCAGAATATTCACTCACTGCAGCACAGGGATCTGGAAGGAGCCACCCCCTATTTCGAAATTAAGGCCTTTCTCAGAGGCTACACCATCAATCTCTACTTCCCAGGCGGGTACGTACACAAAATACTTTTTCGTACACGGTCGAGTGTTGTTTAGTTAGATCACGCGATAAATAGAAGAATGGAGTAATTGGTATTTAGCGGTGTGGCATTTGTAGTATCTGTATTCAACAAACACATTTTCGCTGTCGGACATACAGCTCTGTTAACAAATGGTGTTTCCAAATAGCCACCAGATATTATCAAGGAATTTTCATTTTCACTTACACACGCCATAGCTGAACTTTCGTCAGTACGGGATGAATTCACTCCGAATCTTACTACCCACTCGAAAAAAAGGTGTTCCGCCGCCCCTGATCAGGTGCTTATAAAAGCTGATCCTAACCTACTAAAGACCAACGGAAAACATCATTTTTCATCAGTTTGTGTGTGGATGTTTTCATACAGGTATTTTATTTGATATTGACATGATTTGTCAACTATATGATTTTCACTAAGAGATTAGTTAAAAGATCCAATTCCCACAATTTACCAAAAGTCCCAATGGTTTTTAAAATAATAAGTTCTCAATGTAATGTTCAGATAATTAACTTCTAAAATTATTATTTAAATATTAAATATTAAATATTTTATCAAATTAAACTAGTTATCAGCATCAATTTTTTTCAATTCAATAAATTTTGGTTTGGGTAGACCCCAACACCTCTTCCCTGGCCACGCCACTGCTGCAATCCAATTTAGTGAACTGCTGATAAAGGACCGATTTTTAATGTCTGGTTAAATAAATATTTTTAGCACTGCAATATGCTATAGAACTATACGCAGCTCACCTGAGTTCGATTCCCAACCTTGCACATAGGGTTAGAGATTTTTGCAAAAGAGATTTCTTTAACCCAAAAAGAGGCGAAGGTTAAAAACTCTATAGTAAAAATTAAAAAAAAACTGCTAGAGCTACCAATTAGTTTAGAAGTGTCCAGTTATTAATCAGTGTATTGCATTTATCGACTGCAGCTCTTTGAAATTAGTCGTTTGGAGCTACACTTGATATGAGTTCATCGGATTATATGATAACCATTTCTCCTACAGCTCCTGAGCTCCATTTCTAGGTCATATCAAATGCGAACATTAGATGACGTTCAACGAATCCGGAACAGAAGATTACACACTACTCATCAGCATGGAACAAAACCAGTTATGAGAACCGAATCATATGGCTCACCAAACTTAATCCGATAAAATCACGAACCCCATTGCTAAGTTGACAATAAAATGGACCCCAGTCACCATTCAATTCCAATTTTCTCTCACTCTCGCTCTCTCTCCGAAAAAAAACAATCCTTTCGAAATCCTCTGCACTTAAAAGTTTGTTATGTCCACAAACTGCTTCTAAAATTCAACCCAAACCATTCGTCCGCCCTTCTCTCTGTTCGACAAAACAACAAAAAAAAATAAAACATTTCGAAGGTGACAGGTGCTATACGGCCGGATACAACCCCGGTTTATTTTGGTTATCGATTTTAGCTTACCGTAAACGATTAGTTCGATCGGCTCGGCTGCCCGTTTGCCGGCGATGTTCTCCGCGACACATGTGTAGTTTCCGATGTCCTGTTCGAATACGCACACACACCCACACACAATCAGCGTATACCGCGTGAAAAGTGGATTGGCAAGTTGTCGTCCAGTTGATGCGTTGGGGGTTGGTCGGTTCCATCGCCAGTTTCCGAAAGGTTGTTATTTTAGGACGCCACCAAGCCGAGCAGGACCGGGAATCGGAGGCCAGAAAATGGTGAAATTGAAATAATAAAGTAAAGTTTTATTATGGTATCGTGTTTGGGTTCTGTAGTGAGGGGTAAGCTCGCACGTGGGAATTTACTCCGCAGGTCGGCCTAGGAGAGGTTCGATGCGTGTTATATTGAATATTAATAGCTTTTAGAGGAGTGGAAGCATTCGCAGTTTCGGGTGGAATGTTACGCACCTGTAGTTTTACACCGTTTATCACGATGCTGCCCTCGGACGAGAAGGACAGCAGGGGGCTGCTGGAGAGGGAAAAATTGTTTTTCAACCACGTGATTTGAGGCTTTGGGTAGCCCTTCGGGGCAGTACATTTAATTTCCAGCGTTGCTCCGGCTTCAGCGCGTACTTTGGTCGATGGGAGGATGAAGTTCTTTTTCAAATCTGTAACGGAAAAAAAGAAACATGGTTCAATTTTAAAAAAAAAGAAGCGCTATCTTGTGAGGTATATATTCGGGATCAAAAATACTAAATTCCACCTGTGGCGAACGTATAATTAATTTATTGTGAATGAAATTAACGGGATACAGCTATGGTGTACAATCGCTGGCAAACCTTTTCAACAAGTATCAAAGACGCAATTCGCGCTTCTAAGCGCTCTATGTCGTTACCGAAAAATTACAATTTCGTTTTTAGAACAGCCACTTGGTGACCCAAATACTCGAATTGTCACCATCGTCTTTATGATTAATGGCCGCACGACCCAAGACAACCCGTCACATTGATACGCTCCGCCGCCGACTGTTCCATCAATTTGTCTAAGTTGCCATTGTCGAGGGGCGGTGTCTGCTCGGACCCTCGGATCTCGAAAACGTGCTCATATTTCCCAACGTGCGTCGTCGCACCGCGTTACATATGCTGCATGCTAATGGCTTCGGCAGTGGCAAACGTCTGCTGTTGTTCACCCAAAGCTGAATATAAATGGCGGCAAAGACTGACTTAACTTGAACAGATCTTCGAACAAATCAAATTTAATGGAGCGATCTGTTTATGAAATTAACTCATTCCAAAGTACTCTGCAGCGCAATGAAGCAAACGGCAGAAATGCCGACGAAATTGTGTTATTACGTACAAACACCCTCAGGTGTGGGATACAGGTTATTCCGTTCAACGCTGCGAAAAGAAATCATAATTGCCATTAATCAACCTTTCGGTAAACAGGCTCCTATCATCAGCGAGCGATCGGTGATTGTTTGCTCCATTCTTGGCCGGGGCACGTCCCGCTAATATATCACTGCATCGCTTGTGCTGGCGCTATCTTTATCGATACATCTACGGAGTTGGTTTTATGTTAATGCTAATATTGCTGGAATACGGAACCATTTGAGGCTGCTGTCGGTTGTTGGTTAATGTGGCGTTACACGTCTTATACCTATACCCATAGAAGACGCGGAGGAATATTGTTGTCGGCGGCAAGTTCCTCATCTGTTCTACCATCACTGACCTGTGTTTTTTTTTGGTTGAGGACGTTAACATGCGTGAGTGTTTCTAGTATTCGATGTCGTTGCTGCTTTTGCTGTATTCCGAGATGGCCGTTGAGTTGAGTTCCTTTGCAGCACGAATTTGGCAGTGAAGTGGGTTTAGGAATTCTTGATCAACCTTTAACCTGGCGCTAGAAGTGACATGGAC
>NW_026684164.1:0-5000 GCF_030247195.1 Topomyia yanbarensis | reverse complement strand
TCATAGCATTTCGCTGCTCAAAAATAGGTTGGGATGACATCCTCCACTAGCCGCCTCGTTTCGATGCTTGTGCAAATGATTCTCCTATGAGTATGCCGATGTCCCATCAGGTACAACGTAGTAGGAGTGAAACACGGCAACACACCTAAAATATGCTTGCTAGCAGCTATGCATGTACCGTACTTTTCCGTAGAATGAGTAAAATTCTGCGTATTTTCTGGCTTCCTCCGGAAACGACAAAAAGAGGCGATTCCGGTGATACGCACTTGGTCTTTGCACGTCCTTACATATACGGGTACAATAGGATTTCCGCTTTTGCCAGAACTCACGCCAGCCAAGTGGAGAGGAGGTTTTCTATTCCGCAAACAGTCTACGTAGGTACAACTTCTTGGCATAGGGAATTTTGATCCGGAAAATGTTGATGCGGTAGCGGATTTGGCTTCAAGCGCACACATGTAATTGAAGTAAGAAGGCTACACAATCCTTCTGGGTGGATGGTTTGTGCATATTGTTCGAAGAAGCGAGCATTGTTTTGCAGTAAATATAATGATGTTACATTAATCCCTGTAGCGACATGCGCCGAGAATAGTTTTTTTTTAGAAATAAAAAGTGCCAAGATTTTTTTATTTTTGAGAGCTGCAAAGTTGGGTTGTCAGAAGGGCTGCTTGCTAGAATCACTCACTACAATTGCTGACGAGACAGTAAATGTCATCAACTGAAACACTGCCTGAGGTTAATTGCAGCGGGCCGAGGCTCTGATTGCGATATTGAGTGCACGGAGACATAGATATTGGAATGACTGGCTTCCAAAAGTAAGTTTTTTTTACCGAAATCGCCTTTTTTGTATTTTTTTATTAATCATGAGTAATCCACGTGTACGTCATTTTTGAAAAGACAAACAGAATTTATGTTTCGGCAATGCAAGCTTTATTGCTTAGTTTCTTTAATCACAACGAAAAAATGTCGATGTGTTTATTTTCCGTGCCAACGTTTCGACTCCTAGTGTGGGTCTTATTCAGGACTCATCGTCGACAGCTAAATGTCCAATGGCTCTGAAAAGTTATGCGACTAAAATGTGTTACTTTGCAACCCAGTGCTAAATTGTAAATTTTAAATCATTTGGTAGATTAAAAAGTAATGAAAATGTTACAAAATTTAATAGAAATTTCTCTATTAAGTTTGGTCGCTTGGATTCAATGTTCTTTTTTTTTAGAAACGAATTTATCTCTTATTGTATTCTTATTCTGCTATACCGCTAGACTATATTTGTAAATCGCTATGAATTAGTTTCTTACAGATAACTTTCATAAAACATACGAATTTTTCGTACATACGATGAATCATTCGTAGTTCTATTGAAACACTTTTATTTTTTTATTATGAGTTTTTCGTGAAAACCACGAAACGGCTTCATTAGGCAAACGAATTATTCTCTGCTATATACGAAAGTCTATATTATATTAACGAGCACCATTCGTCAAACCGTCAACGTCAAAAGAGCTTCAGTAAAGGTAGAATATGGAGTCCTTGTTGCTATACGTCAGATAATTGTTGATCATCACGACGTTCTCCGTTTGACTATTTAATAACCGTATCCGTGTCCGCCGGTTTCAGGAAGATTTCCTGAACCTCTTTTGCTTCCAGTTGATCTAGAATCCGGAGTTAGTTTTATATGAATAAGTTTGAGTTTTTCTCTGCCGGAGCAATGTCAAAATAATATCCTATTAAATACGAACACTTTTCTTAGATGAACGAAATGAATTCATGCGACAAGCGAAATCGTTGGTAATATACATTAACGTTTATTAAAATAAACGAAACATTTCGTTTCATTCACGACAAATAATGTCGTTATCAACGATAACATTCGTGCAGTGTACACTAAATATGTAAAATTCACGAAAGCTTTCGTTCACCAAGCGGCCATTCTTGTTCATGAAATGAACGAAACCTACTATTTACAATGCACGAAAATACTTCGTTCCAGAAAACGGCGACTGAACTCGTGCATTTCATGATAAATTTCATTATATTTAGGAATTTATATTATCAGTGCAGAACTTTTCTTCCGCACTTGTTGGAATCTTATTGCAACTTATTTTTTTGTTTGACTTTCTTTGGACTCTTCTTGACACTTTATATTGCTCGTTTTCGATTCATCTTGTATTTTTCTTAGAACTTTTTTCAACTCTCGTTGGACTGATCTCGATATCTGCTTGAAATGTTCTTAGACTCCTATTGTACTTTTATTGTACTCTTCTTGTAAAGTTCTTGTACTTTTAAAAGACCCATCATAGAATCTTATTGAAATATTATTGCGCTATTGTAGGATTCTACTAGAGCTTTCCTTCCATTCTTCTTTTAATGAGCTCTTCTAAATTATTATTGAGCTCTTGTTGATGTTTCCTTGGGTGCTTCTAAGGATTTTTTCAACGGACCCTTCTTGGATTCTTCTTTTTGTCTTGGAATCTCATCGCATTCTCATTAAACTCTTCTTGTCCTCTTCTTGAAATTTAAATAGACCTTTCGGTTATTTGGGGTTATTTTCGTCGTTCCTGGAGATGAGTGCCGCTTAAATACTCAAACATATTTTAGATAAAAAATTTAAAAAGAAAGCGTTGCAACCATTATTACCTTTCGTTTTTTAGCTATGCCTATGGTGTCTTCGAAATAGTCTCTGTATAGTAACTAGTACTTTATTTATTTGTATCAAAGTAGTTCGTAATTCAGTCGCTAGGACAGCGCTGCCATGAACTTTTTTAAATAATACTAGTTAGAAATACGGTATCTTCGAGAAAGTTGTAAGTCATATTATTATAAATAAACCTTCTGAAGATACAAAGTTTGTGGATCGTATATGTTTCGAGATGGAGTCCTTTTTTTGAAAATTTGATTTTCATTGTAATTTTTACCCAAAGCTTGGTTTTATTCAGATGTGTATCATCATTCAGCATGTTTACTATATCCCGAAGAAAAAAATACAGTGATATGATGTATATATATATATATATATATATATATATATATATATATATATATATATATATATATATATATATATATATATATATATATATATATATATATATATATATATATATATATATATATATATATATATATATATATATATATATATATATATATATATATATATATATATATATATATATATATATATATATATATATATATATATATATATATATATATATATATATATATATATATATATATATATATATATATATATATATATATATATATATATATATATATATATATATATATATATATATATATACAAATAAAAATATATATAAATAATGTACATAAATTCGAAAGGGAATAACATTTTTTTAAATCAAAAATGACAAACAAATGCGATTTTTGCATCGCAAACATTTACATAGATTATCACAATTATAGATTGAAAGCCGTATAAGCTATAATGATTCGATATTAGATATTGTGGCCTAAATTTGCTTTCTCTACAATAATGCTGAATAGAAAAACTAACGCATATTTGGTTGCAGAAATGGGCCGCATCTCTTTCGAGGTACTCAAATGCAAAGCGTGTTTATACTAGTAATTGATTTGATTTTGAATCTATATTTTTGATGATAATCGTGTACTTATTTAGATTACATTAAAATTGCACAGAGAACGCGTAACAGTTAAATACGGTTAGGTCATGCTTTGGCTAAAAATTTGTTTTAAAGATTTAAAACAAATTTTAAAAAAATGCGCCATCCTCCACAATTTATGGGATCTATAATGTTTGCGTCTTCAGAAGATATACTTATAATAACCCGACCTACAACTTTGTCGTTGACACCATCTTTCAATCTAGTTCCTTCAAAAAGTTGATAACAACACCCAAAACGAATCCTTAAGAGCGGAAATGATTCTGTTTTTTTCGCTCTCGAACTGTGAGCTAAATGCTCCCAAACGATGCGTTAGTGTTCAACACACCTCATACTCGTGCAATACAATATCGTACCCCATAGCTACACGCTGTTGTCTCATGCAGTGCAGGGATAACTTGAATAACACATACCATCGTCTCCATGCTGTCCCATTTGTGATCGCTGCTATAATGATGCGAAGTTTATATAGCTCATTCTAACGACTACCCATTATGAGTCGTTATGGCCTAATGTGTAAAGTAGGCATTTTAGCGAGTAGATGTTTGTCGGTTCCAGTCCTGATGCTACCCGTTGATCTTTTTTTTCTAGTCAGGCTTAGTTCCCAACACATACATACAAACGAAATATTAATAACAGCGGGGAAATGGCACAAAGCAAAATGTGTCAATGACGATGCTGAAATACCGACGCGGCGGCGGGGAGGCAAACGATATTATCTCACTCATCATTAGTGTGAAGCTTATATATGCCATTTAACTATTCCACCAGTGTGTCGTCATGGTACGGGTAGTAAAGAGGTGTTTTTACCGAATAGAAGCTTTTCGGTTCTAATCTAGAAGCTGATATCAGAATTTTTTTTATTAGAAGTTTCAGGTCACGAGCTATTTATAGCAGCGGAAAAAAGAATGAAACAAAACAAAATGCAATGCAGCAGGCATGGTGATGAGATTGCTTGTTGTGGTTGGGTGGGGGGAATGTGAGGTGTAGAAGAAAAATACGAAACGAAATACTAACAAAGTTTCCTTGTGTGTGAGTGTGTGTCATCGTTTTTTTTCGTGAGCGTTGCGCTCATCTCGAATTGTGCGCGAACAGCTCAATGTTCAAAAAGGATTGCTTTTGGGAATGAGATTGTGAGCCCAAAATCAGAAAATCTGAGCGCGTCGTTTTGGGTGAACAGATGATCGGAGTGAAGCAGTGGATGATCGTGAAGGTTTCGAGCGTTTGTATGTTAACATGTTTGATCGTGTGGACCTTTGTAGGTCACGTGTGCTACTGTTTAAGAAATTTCGCGCGTGTATGAATTCGAACTGTATAACCTTGTGGTCATTTGCGTAGTCGCGTTGGCTCTTC
>NW_026684163.1:0-5000 GCF_030247195.1 Topomyia yanbarensis | reverse complement strand
CGGATCTGCTATATTGGACTTTCCTTTCCGGTAGATGACTTCATGGCTGAACAATTGGAGTCGCAGGACCCAACGCTCGATTCGAAGGCATGGGGAAGAGTTTGTAGTGATAAAATAACTTCAAATGGCTTATGATCAGTCTCCAATTCAAAATTAATACCCAGCAAATAAATTTGAAATCTCTCGACTGCCCATACCAGTGCCAAGGCTTCCTTCTCAGTCTGGGCGTATCTGCGCTCAGTATCAGTGAGACTCTTGCTAGCGTACATAACCACTTTAGGTTGGTCTTCCAGGAACTGAAGGAGAACTGCGCCTAGACAGCACTGGTGAAGCATCGGCTACCACACGAGTTCGAAGTTTTGGATCAAAATGAGATAGTGTATTGTCTTGTCTATCTTAAACACTGACTCTCGCGGGGGGTTCACAATTAACAGTGCCAGAATTTATGTTGAGTGTTTTCCGGATATGATGAATTTCTAGAATAATGTAAATGGTTGGCATTGTAATCATAAGTCACCTTACACTTACAAGATTTTATCTCCAAGCAGACGACGGGGAACGGTAGTAAAATGAACATGTTTCCTGTTTGTATAAAATCGTTACCCTGAAAATGAAGTGAGCAAATGTAAACATTCTTTGCGGTAATCATTATCCTGTCGCCGTAATTTTCAAGAACCCATTTCTAAATATTTCTTTCATCCTGTGGAATTCTATAAGAGGAAAAGACCAAACTTCCATCACCATTTTTTTCATCTATATATTAAATAATTCTCACCTGTGGAACGATGCATGATAAGCTTGTTCATCGTCAATACCGCAACTGTTTACAGAACATTTACGCACCATATTTGTGTCATCTGCTAAAAAATATTGATGAAAATTTTGCGCATTTGTGCCGCTTCAAAACTTTATCCCGTGCTTCCTGATTGTCGAAAATAACAGCAATGGTTGGAGAAATTGTTATGTCCGACCATTTCTTTTCGACCAATTAGGGTCCCACTGATCGTCATTGTTGAGCTCAGCCTTAAGATTGACGAGTCTTTACTAGCGACATCTCGCCACTGCGGGATTAGCGTCCCACGGACCGAACAATTTTTCCAGTACAACGTGTAGCTTTGAACATCGTCGATCAGCGAATCGTTGATCCAAACGCAGCTTAAATGATATCATACCGTTCACTCGTTACAACAAATCCAGCCTACTTGTTGTGATTTCTGCGCTTTTTCGCCTTTAGATTTTGTTTACTTCCTTTACCATGGTGATAAAAACACTACGTTGACGATTTTGGAATACGTTTCTGGTTCGAGAACATTGACAGTGAGGTTATGTCAAATTGGTACAATTCCGATCCATTTTTTCGTGAAACGCGGCCCAGTTTCACACAAACTCGAAATGTTTGAGAATTTTTTAAATGATACGTCGAAACACAGACCGCCAGTTACCGGAGATTCACAAGAAAAACTGATAATTCAGGGAAATTTCACGCAGCAAAAGTCGCGCAGAAAAAAATAGAAAAAATAGTTCTTACCCAAATTTTTCCCCACGAAGGAGAAATAAAGTAAGGTGCGAAATAGGTTAATTTTCACAAGCTAACAAAAAGCTCTCATCTGTCCACCTACATGTGAAGACAGCAACCAAAACGAAGACTGGAAATTACAGAATCGACGGCGAAAATGTCCATTCGAGTGCCCCTCTATCTATCGAAGCCCTTGTTTTTTTTTTGTTTGTCAACATCGCCAAAAGTCAAGTCGATCGTGAACCGACAAATGGGCGAAACTAACAAATGTACACAAACAGAGATTTGATTAATATCTGAAAGAGGAGTAAAAATACTTTATAAAAAATATAAAAACTCATTTATAAATATTTCACACTTCATGAAAATCAATAAAAAACAAAACGGCGGATCCGACTTTCGACTGTAAACAAAAAGCCAGGTGGGTTACGCCTCTGCATTTCTAAGGTAGTGTATACAGGCGAAATTGACAGCATCATTGTTTACAAGGTCCGTAAACAGAATCGCCCTAAACAAAAACCAAGTGCTTGTTACGCCCAGGAAGAATAACAAATTTTCCCCTCCAGCGAGCACGGCGAAAGCCACATTTGATTTTTGTTTTTTGGCGACACTGCAGGGCGAAATTGAGAGTCGTCAAAACAAGAGGGCGACTCAAAAATGGCCTAATCAACATTTCATAACAACACTCGGCGAAATAATCTGTTTTCAATTTTATCAACGAAAACGTTATTATATAAAACATTTTAGTTATGCTTCCGAAAACTAGTATTGTTTCAAAGTGTTTCAATACATTTGAAGGCGCAGTATGCAAGCACTGTTAAAATACGATTTAATTTTCTGAACCGAATTTTCAAAGCTATTTTTCTCGATTCGATATCATTGCGACTTCGGCCCTTTGGTCGATTCATGATCGAAGTGTTTAAGTTTAGATTGATGAGCATATTTTGTTGATCATTTTTCAGGAATCATTTACAACTATCTATTATGATTATTTCGAATTTCTACTAAAAGTGACAATGAGAAGCCGTTCCAGCGGTAGGGCCGCTGTTGATGACTCACCTCCTACCAGCAACAAACGTCCGTACAATCGAAAAGCTCTCCTGTGTCGGCTGTGTTTACGGGTTCTCGCAAAGGAAGATCTGCTGGAAATATTCACCGGAAACAATAACTTGCAGAAAGCCATCCGAGCGGCGGTGTCCGTTGAGGTTCGTTCTACTTAACTTGTATTAATCGCTTGCGAATATATATGTACCTTATAGGTAAACAGAAAAGATCGTTCGATCCGTTTGTGCCAGTCCTGTTTGGATTTAGTGTACACCATCAATGATTTTCGAACGGTTTGTGAAAAATCGGCGGCACTCTTGTCTCAAAACGTACAGATTCCAAGCGGAACCTTTTGGGCGGATGAATCGGACCAGAAAGTATTCGCGAAATGCCGTGCCCTGGTTGAACAATGCAAGACTGAAATTGAAAAACTTTTCCTGGAGAAATCGGATGTTTGCTGTGATGATACAAATGATTCGTTTGAGGAATCTGTTACTTTGCCAGTTGAGCCCAGTCCAACCGAAGAAGTGGATATTAAGTCAGTAAAGAATGAGCTACCTGTTAAAGCAGAGGCTCTAAACATCGACATACTTTCTGATGTGGACGATGATGATGATGTTGGGTTAGATATTGACGATACTTGTTCTTTGAAGTTGGAACAGGAAAGTGAGACTGCGTTTATTGGCTTTACTGACCCAGAATCGGAAGCTGAAAATAACGAGCAAAAGGAGGATACCGACCCAGATTTCATAGCAAAACCGAAACGGTCAAAGAAAAATTCCAGTGATCCACCGAGGCGTCGGGGAAGACCAATTCTTCCCGATGAAATGTTGAAGCGCCGAAGACGGATACCGGGCGAACCGAAAAGAAAACCGGGTCCTAAAAACCGCATCAAGCTGCCAGCGCAATCGGTAAATCATCTTAGTTTACTGAAAATTGTAAAACATTTGTAATCCGTATACACTTTCAGGTGTGCGAAATTTGTGGCTTACTAGTGAATCGCGAGAATCAAGAACGACATCGAAATGATCACCTGGGCCACCGACCGTACCCCTGTACGGTCGAAGGTTGCTCCCGTTCATTTTCCAGCAAAGCCGGCCTGCTGGGGCACCTGGCTCGTCACGCCGATCGGGACAACATCTACGATTGTGACATCTGCGGGGCAAAGATCAAAACGAAAAGTTCCCTGCAGCGGCACCGGAAAATGCACGTCGCCGAGAAGCCACATGCTTGTGATATTTGTGGGAAACGATTTTGGCGAAAGAGCTATCTGAATCATCACTCAACGGTGCACACCGGAGTCGCTAAGTTTCCCTGCGAGTATTGTGGGTTTGTGTTTAAAAATAAGTACTGGCGATCGTTTCACATCAAACAGAAGCATGTGGCGAAGGGGGAGGAACCGAAGTTTCAAGCTCAGGATGAGCTGGATGAAAATGGAGATATTCCGCAGGGGCTGGTGACTGAGATTAGTATCGAGTTCGCTTGAATTGTGTTGTGTCAGAATAAATGGCTTGGATAACGTACTTTATTCAAATCGTGTTTGGTATATTTTGTGAATAATTCCTTTTCCCTTATCAACACAGTGTAAACAGAGGGTTAAAAACATGTTGAGTAAACAACTGATACAAGAAAACTATTAAAAAATAAATTGAATTCTCGTCAATCTCATCTTTTCAAGCATAAGGAAACATCAACCGATCGTAAATCCTGTTTGATACCACACATAAAACTTATTAAAACCGTAAACAGCTTTTATCCTGTTCCGGAGAGGTGAGGAACTATCATCATGAATACTTAAGGAAGTGAGTGCCATGTTTGCCCCTTCCTCGAATCTTATTCGCAGATTCGGAAAACGGCAGCCACCCCTACTCCTATCTGGTTCTGGTTGAATGCTCATAATCCTTTTGATACTGGATTGCTTTCCCTCCGAACATCAGCTATCAGTCTGTGTTGGTGGCGGCAAATGCCAATACCTCACCTATTATAGTCCTAGATCTATTGTGACTTGGAATCAACCGAGACATCTTCAAAATTAAACTAAATTAGCATACATATTAAATAAGAGAACCAAAAACAGGGAGCGGAGAAGTGCCAACCCATTGCAGCTGAACGTGTGTGGGGGGAAAGTAGTTACCTCGTGTGGGTGTTTGGAAGATCTAGATTCGGTAGCGATTGCCAAGATGCGATGAAAGTTTGATATTCGCATTGAACCCATCTTTTGTGAACCATGTGGAAATAGACATGGAAATACAATCCTACCATAATTATGTGTGCGAGTTATCCATCCCGAACCCCACTGGTTGGCAGCGGTTTACTGAAAAACATATTACCATCTATTTACTCATGAAAATATCTTAGTTTAAGGATTCGGGTAGGTGATAGCTCGATTGAAGCAAGAAGCCATCGTTCCAACAACCAGTCCCACCTTAATGTAATGTTT
>NW_026684162.1:0-5117 GCF_030247195.1 Topomyia yanbarensis | reverse complement strand
ATCAAATCAATCAAATCAATCAAATCAATCAAATCAATCAAATCAATCAAATCAATCAAATCAATCAAATCAATCAAATCAATCAAATCAATCAAATCAATCAAATCAATCAAATCAATCAAATCAATCAAATCAATCAAATCAATCAAATCAATCAAATCAATCAAATCAATCAAATCAATCAAATCAATCAAATCAATCAAATCAATCAAATCAATCAAATCAATCAAATCAATCAAATCAATCAAATCAATCAAATCAATCAAATCAATCAAATCAATCAAATCAATCAAATCAATCAAATCAATCAAATCAATCAAATCAATCAAATCAATCAAATCAATCAAATCAATCAAATCAATCAAATCAATCAAATCAATCAAATCAATCAAATCAATCAAATCAATCAAATCAATCAAATCAATCAAATCAATCAAATCAATCAAATCAATCAAATCAATCAAATCAATCAAATCAATCAAATCAATCAAATCAATCAAATCAATCAAATCAATCAAATCAATCAAATCAATCAAATCAATCAAATCAATCAAATCAATCAAATCAATCAAATCAATCAAATCAATCAAATCAATCAAATCAATCAAATCAATCAAATCAATCAAATCAATCAAATCAATCAAATCAATCAAATCAATCAAATCAATCAAATCAATCAAATCAATCAAATCAATCAAATCAATCAAATCAATCAAATCAATCAAATCAATCAAATCAATCAAATCAATCAAATCAATCAAATCAATCAAATCAATCAAATCAATCAAATCAATCAAATCAATCAAATCAATCAAATCAATCAAATCAATCAAATCAATCAAATCAATCAAATCAATCAAATCAATCAAATCAATCAAATCAATCAAATCAATCAAATCAATCAAATCAATCAAATCAATCAAATCAATCAAATCAATCAAATCAATCAAATCAATCAAATCAATCAAATCAATCAAATCAATCAAATCAATCAAATCAATCAAATCAATCAAATCAATCAAATCAATCAAATCAATCAAATCAATCAAATCAATCAAATCAATCAAATCAATCAAATCAATCAAATCAATCAAATCAATCAAATCAATCAAATCAATCAAATCAATCAAATCAATCAAATCAATCAAATCAATCAAATCAATCAAATCAATCAAATCAATCAAATCAATCAAATCAATCAAATCAATCAAATCAATCAAATCAATCAAATCAATCAAATCAATCAAATCAATCAAATCAATCAAATCAATCAAATCAATCAAATCAATCAAATCAATCAAATCAATCAAATCAATCAAATCAATCAAATCAATCAAATCAATCAAATCAATCAAATCAATCAAATCAATCAAATCAATCAAATCAATCAAATCAATCAAATCAATCAAATCAATCAAATCAATCAAATCAATCAAATCAATCAAATCAATCAAATCAATCAAATCAATCAAATCAATCAAATCAATCAAATCAATCAAATCAATCAAATCAATCAAATCAATCAAATCAATCAAATCAATCAAATCAATCAAATCAATCAAATCAATCAAATCAATCAAATCAATCAAATCAATCAAATCAATCAAATCAATCAAATCAATCAAATCAATCAAATCAATCAAATCAATCAAATCAATCAAATCAATCAAATCAATCAAATCAATCAAATCAATCAAATCAATCAAATCAATCAAATCAATCAAATCAATCAAATCAATCAAATCAATCAAATCAATCAAATCAATCAAATCAATCAAATCAATCAAATCAATCAAATCAATCAAATCAATCAAATCAATCAAATCAATCAAATCAATCAAATCAATCAAATCAATCAAATCAATCGAATCAATCGAATCAATCGAATCAATCGAATCAATCGAATCAATCGAATCAATCGAATCAATCGAATCAATCGAATCAATCGAATCAATCAAATCAATCAAATCAATCGAATCAATCGAATCAATCGAATCAATCGAATCAATCGAATCAATCGAATCAATCGAATCAATCGAATCAATCGAATCAATCGAATCAATCGAATCAATCGAATCAATCGAATCAATCGAATCAATCGAATCAATCGAATCAATCGAATCAATCGAATCAATCGAATCAATCGAATCAATCGAATCAATCGAATCAATCGAATCAATCGAATCAATCGAATCAATCGAATCAATCGAATCAATCGAATCAATCGAATCAATCGAATCAATCGAATCAATCGAATCAATCGAATCAATCGAATCAATCGAATCAATCGAATCAATCGAATCAATCGAATCAATCGAATCAATCGAATCAATCGAATCAATCGAATCAATCGAATCAATCGAATCAATCGAATCAATCGAATCAATCGAATCAATCGAATCAATCGAATCAATCGAATCAATCGAATCAATCGAATCAATCGAATCAATCGAATCAATCGAATCAATCGAATCAATCGAATCAATCGAATCAATCGAATCAATCGAATCAATCGAATCAATCGAATCAATCGAATCAATCGAATCAATCGAATCAATCGAATCAATCGAATCAATCGAATCAATCGAATCAATCGAATCAATCGAATCAATCGAATCAATCGAATAATCAAATCAATCGAATTAATCGAATTAATCGAATTAATCAATCGAATCAATCGAATCAATCGAATAATCGAATTAATCGAATCAATCGAATCAATCGAATCAATCGAATCAATCGAATCAATCGAATCAATCGAATCAATCGAATCAATCAAATCAATCGAATCAATCGAATCAATCAAATCAATCAAATCAGTCAAATCAATCAAATCAATCAAATCATCAAATCAATCATGCTATCATATCAAATCTGAATATGATTCGATTGATCTATATCAATCAATATCAATCTAATCAATCTATCATATCTATTTGATTGATTGACTTGATTTGCATTGATTTGATTGATTTGATTGATTTGATTGATTTGATTGATTTGATTGATTTGATTGATTCAATCAGATTGCAATCAGAATGCATTCAAATTCTATCAGATTCAGATCAGATTTGATTGATTTGATTGATTTGATTTATTTTGATTGATTTGATTGATGATTGATTATATCATTGCTTTGATTGCTTTGATTGATTTGATTGATTTGCTTATCAGAATCAATCAAATCAATCAAGATTCAATCAATATTGATTTGCTTGATTTGATTGATTTGATTGATTTGATTGATTTGATTGATATCAATCAAATCAATCAAATCAATCAAATCAATCAAATCAATCAAATCAATCAAATCAATCAAATCAATCAAATCAATCAAATCAATCAAATCAATCAAATCAATCAAATCAATCAAATCAATCAAATCAATCAAATCAATCAAATCAATCAAATCAATCAATCAATCAAATCAATCAAATCAATCAAATCAATCAAATCAATCAAATCAATCAAATCAATCAAATCAATCAAATCAATCAATCAATCAAATCAATCAAATCAATCAAATCAATCAAATCAATCAAATCAATCAAATCAATCAAATCAATCAAATCAATCAAATCAATCAAATCAATCAAATCAATCAAATCAATCAAATCAATCAAATCAATCAAATCAATCAAATCAATCAAATCAATCAAATCAATCAAATCAATCAAATCAATCAAATCAATCAAATCAATCAAATCAATCAAATCAATCAAATCAATCAAATCAATCAAATCAATCAAATTAATCAAATCAATCAAATCAAACAATCAATCAAATCAATCAAATCAATCAAATCAATCAAATCAATCAAATCAATCAAATCAATCAAATCAATCAAATCAATCAAATCAATCAAATCAATCAAATCAATCAAATCAATCAAATCAATCAAATCAATCAAATCAATCAAATCAATCAAATCAATCAAATCAATCAAATCAATCAAATCAATCAAATCAATCAAATCAATCAAATCAATCAAATCAATCAAATCAATCAAATCAATCAAATCAATCAAATCAATCAAATCAATCAAATCAATCAAATCAATCAAATCAATCAAATCAATCAAATCAATCAAATCAATCAAATCAATCAAATCAATCAAATCAATCAAATCAATCAAATCAATCAAATCAATCAAATCAATCAAATCAATCAAATCAATCAAATCAATCAAATCAATCAAATCAATCAAATCAATCAAATCAATCAAATCAATCAAATCAATCAAATCAATCAAATCAATCAAATCAATCAAATCAATCAAATCAATCAAATCAATCAAATCAATCAAATCAATCAAATCAATCAAATCAATCAAATCAATCAAATCAATCAAATCAATCAAATCAATCTAATCAATCTAATCAATCAAATCAATCAAATCAATCAAATCAATCAATCAATCAAATCAATCAAATCAATCAAATCAATCAAATCAATCAAATCAATCAAATCAATCAAATCAATCAAATCAAATCAATCAAATCAATCAAATCAATCAAATCAAATCAATCAAATCAATCAAATCAATCAAATCAATCAAATCAATCGAATCAATCAATCAATCGAATCAATCGAATCAATCGAATCAATCGAATCAATCGAATCAATCGAATCAATCGAATCAATCGAATCAATCGAATCAATCGAATCAATCGAATCAATCGAATCAATCGAATCAATCGAATCAATCGAATCAATCGAATCAATCGAATCAATCGAATCAATCGAATCAATCGAATCAATCGAATCAATCGAATCAATCGAATCAATCGAATCAATCGAATCAATCGAATCAATCGAATCAATCGAATCAATCGAATCAATCGAATCAATCGAATCAATCGAATCAATCGAATCAATCGAATCAATCGAATCAATCGAATCAATCGAATCAATCGAATCAATCGAATCAATCGAATCAATCGAATCAATCGAATCAATCGAATCAATCGAATCAATCGAATCAATCGAATCAATCGAATCAATCGAATCAATCGAATCAATCGAATCAATCGAATCAATCGAATCAATCGAATCAATCGAATCAATCGAATCAATCGAATCAATCGAATCAATCGAATCAATCGAATCAATCGAAT
>NW_026684161.1:0-5325 GCF_030247195.1 Topomyia yanbarensis | reverse complement strand
ATATATATATATATATATATATATATATATATATATATATATATATATATATATATATATATATATATATATATATATATATATATATATATATATATATATATATATATATATATATATATATATATATATATATATATATATATATATATATATATATATATATATATATATATATATATATATATATATATATATATATATATATATATATATATATATATATATATATATATATATATATATATATATATATATATATATATATATATATATATATATATATATATATATATATATATATATATATATATATATATATATATATATATATATATATATATATATATATATATATATATATATATATATATATATATATATATATATATATATATATATATATATATATATATATATATATATATATATATATATATATATATATATATATATATATATATATATATATATATATATATATATATATATATATATATATATATATATATATATATATATATATATATATATATATATATATATATATATAAATATATATATATATATATATATATATATATATATATATATATATATATATATATATATATATTAATATATATATATATATATATATATATATATATATATATATATATATATATATATATATATATATATATATATATATATATATATAAATATATATATTTGTATTTGAGTATTTTTGTATTCTTGTATTTTTAGTTTTTTTGTATCATTGAATTTTTTGTATTTTTATATTTTTATGCTCTTTTATTTTTGTATTTTGGTATTTTTGTGAATCCGTATTTTTATATTATTGTGTTTTTGTATCGTTGTGTTTTTGAATTTTTGTATTTTTGTGGTACAGTGTTCTTGTATTTTGCATTTTTTGTATTCTAGTATTCCTGTATTTTTGAATCTTTGTATTGTGCGTTTAATCTCTATCTGAACACGGACGGTTAAAGTATTCGTTCGGTCGAGTAGTCGCGAGAATAGTCGCTGACACTTCATTGTCAACCAGTTTGTCAAAAATTAATCGAGTCATTCACTGTCTGTGAATTGCATACAGATATAATGCATAAAGGCGTGGAATGAGTATGTTATCCTTCAGCTAACTTAACCTCAACCCCCAAGGTCCAACAACATTTCCCCTCAACTGTCGCACTAACACAACCACGCATGAATTAGACTATACGAAATGAATGAAACAGCTGCCAGTGAGTGATGATTGTTTTGGTTTGACTTCTACCGCACGGGGGTGACAATACCGGCAATTATGAGAAGCATTATCAATAAAAGCATTATTCTAGGAAATAAATTATATTCACATTAAATTTTGAAAGTATTGCTTTTTCTACAGACATATATGTGAATTGTAATGATTCAATACCTCATACAGCGCGAAACAGCAGACACCATTCACACATCCCCTGTATTTGAACACTTACTTTCAGCCAAATACATATTTGCTTTCAGCTTTCGAGTAAATACACAATATTTTCGTACTTTCGAATTTTGGATTTTTTTTTATATTGTGGTATTTATCTATCTGTTGTATTTCTACATTTTCGTATTTTTGTGCTTTTATATTTTTGTGTTTCAGTATTTTTGTACTTTTTATATTTTTGCATCCCTGTATTTTTATATTTTTTGTGTTTATGGATTCTTGTATTTTTGAAATTTTTATGTTTTTAGAATTTTGGTTGCATTATTGTGTTTTTGAATTTCTGGATCTATATATTTTGTTTTTTTTTCTGAAAATTGAATTTTTGAACTTAAGAATTTTTCAATATCGGATTTTTATAAATTTTCGAGGTTTTTAATTTTAGACATTAGAATTTTTGAATGGTTGAATTTTTGAAATATTGAATTTTTGGTTATTGAAATTTCTAAAATTTTCATATTCTTGAATTTTTGAATCTTTGACTTTTTGAACTTTTAAATACTCGAATTTATGATTTTTTCAATTTCTGAATATTTAGTATTTTGTTATCTTGAGTTTTTAATTTATTGATCCTTTGAATTTTTGCATTTATATATTTTTGTTTTTTTTTGTTGCATTTTTGTGTTTTTGCGTTTGTAAATTTTTGCGTTGAATTGCAGAAGTTTTTAATATTAGAATACAAGATTTTTTTAATTGCTGAATTCTTGATATTTTTTTAATATTTGAATGTTTGAATTTGAATTTCTGAATCACAGAATTTTTGAATTCTTTGCTCTTCGAATTTTGGAATTTTTAATAATTGAATATTGGAGTTATTGAATTTTTGAAACCAGAATTTTCAATTTTTTGCATGTTTTAATAATTGATTTTTCGAGTTTTTGAAATTCTGAACCTTTGAAGTACATGATCTTTGAATTTTTATTTCTTTTTCAATTTTTGGATTTAAAAATCTTCGAATTATTGAATTTTCGAATATTCGAATTTCTGAATTTTTGATGTCTTCAATTTTTGATCTTTTGAATTTGAGGATTTTGTGCTAAAAGGGCATTTCATTTTTTTTTGTATTTTTATTGCTTTTGAATTTTAGTAATTCTGTATTTTTTCTTTTTGTATTTGTATTTTTATTGTGGTTGTATTAATTTGATTTGGAATTTTTGCATCTTTGTATTTTAGAACTATTGAACTATTGAATTTGTAATACTTGAATTGCATTACATGAATTTTTGTATCATTGTGTTTCTGAATTTCTGGGTCTTACTTTTTGAACATTTCGATTTTTGAAGTTTATAATTTTTAACATTTGAATTCTTCAACTTTCCTGAATTTTTGAAGATTTGATTTTTCATTTTTAGACTTTTTTAATTATAACATTGTTTAATTTTGAAATCGATTTTTTTTAATTTTTGTGGATGTTTGTTGTTGTTATTGGAATTCTCTAATCTCAAAATTTTTAAATTTTTGATTACAGATATCTTGAATTTTAGATATTTTTAGCAAGCAATTTATATATTTTTGTTACTTCTGTCATTTATTTTCAAAAAACTATAAATTTTTCGCTCTTAACGTCTTGTAATTCTGATTTTTATAATGTACATAATTTATCCTGTTTTAGAATTTCGTTCAGTTTTTGAATTTACAAATTATTGAATATATTATCCCTCAGTTGTGCTTAATAACACTAGTAACAGTGACGTAGTGCTCTGCCAGTGTTGTTATGCAGCAAAGCTAGCGTTGTGTGGCTGGACCACATAGTCGCAGCGAAGGATACCAAGCTGCACTAAGCCGCTGACGGTCCACCTGAAGAGGTGTTATCAAACCCGCCGGCGGATGTGCAAACCAACCTGTGATTCACTTATTTGTCCGGTTTACTCCACAGTTTATAGAGAACAATTGCGCAAAGAGTGAAGACAAAAAAGACTACCTATCGTGCACAATTGGAATCCGTCTTTGTAGCAATTTTGCTCGATAAGTAGACTTTTTTGGCTTCACTCTCTGCACACTCTTTGCGCCCCTTTATACCCACTAAGACGTCCAAAAAATTGTTGCAAACCCGTTCAACACGGGTCCAACGATGGACGTTTGTTGAACGGTTATTTGGACGTTGAACAAATTGGTCCAACGAACGTCTTTTATTGGACGATTTTGAAACCAACCGTTCTTATAGGGTACTAACGCCTTCGGTTTATTCAAATATACTCAGTCAAACCGATTCCGAAACCGGTTCGGTATCTTGAATGAATTCAATAAGGATTTCGACTTAGCTCAAATGCAATAACCTATTCTGACTCAGTAGGTTTCGGAATCGGTTGTTGCCTTTCAACTGGATTCCATATTGAATTCATTCAGGATTCCGAATCAAATTGCGAATGGTTTGACCAGGTACCGGGTAAGCCGACTGAGCGGTATCGATTTGATCTGCAGTAACTTGGTATCCACAAAAACGCACTGTGATTGTGCCTAAGCATATCATTTATACAAAATATCAAAGTACTACATCCGTAGCAACATTACATTGCATTTATGTGCGTTATCCATCTTCACTGCCGCTTAGTCGGCTTTAAACTAGCCATAACCCATGTTTGAGTAAACCAGACGAACGAGTGGATCACAGATTTGATTGCACTTCCGACGGATGATTTACAAACACGTTCTCCAGCGGAAACTTGGCCGCAGCTGTGTGGCCAAGCTGCATCACACTAACTTTGCTGCATAACATCACTTGACAGAGCATTGTATAACTGTTACTAATGTTAATAAGTACAACTGAAAAATCAAACAAACAACTAGAAAATTCAAAAACTGCAGTCCAAAATTCCGAAACAAATTATGCAGGAATTATCCACACAAATCCAGAAATACAAAACTTTAAGAATTTTTTTTCAGATTAACTAATATTAAATGTACTTTGTAAAACATTTTCAATTTTTCCTGAATAATATTTCTAAATCGATGAAAGGAGTATGAGCTGTCATTTTGACGTTTACAGACAGCTTTTACACGTTTCATCGATTTAGAACAACTTTGAATTATTTGTTACTCTATGGGAGGCGGGCCCACCCGAAGGTACCATCCGCCGGCAGGCATGCTGGCGACCGGATGGCGTGCGAACGGCAGGCAAAAGGCATGCGAATGGCGGGGCTAATATTCATAGCAAAGAACGCAGCCATCCGCCTGGTTGTTGCATCTGAGCCTGCATTTCGTTCGCCCGTCACTTGTCGGCATGTATTGAGGCGATCGGTGTTGGCAGGTGGGGCATCTCGCCTCCGGTTAGCTATCCATCTGCCGTGGTAATGTGGGTACAGGTAAATATAGAGCACTCTAGTTATTAATCTGAGCGCCAAAGACGCGTTTGACGTATCCAAACGAGCAGAAATCTGACGTATTTCTATTGTGAATACGTCAAATTTCATGTTCGTTTGGATACGTCATGGCCTCTTGGCCACACTCTAACTAGAGTGCTCTAGGTAAATATAGTTCGACGGTGCTTGTCTTTTCTACCTGTTAAAACTGGCTTTATTGCGAGCAAAGAGAGCCATATTGATCCAGAAGAAAGCCGAAGAGAGGATCGAAAATAACGAAGTATGCGCAAGAGGAGCATATTATATTTTTGTCTTTTTCTGGTAACATGATGCTGCCATTTGCTTGACTGCGTTCTGGTCGGCCATACACGGCAATGTTAAAAACCGTACAATGAGGTTAATAGAAAATTCACTGTTTATGCTATTTAATAGTCTGATGTATTTATATTTTTAAAATAATTTTGGAATCCTCGATTTAGCTTAAACAAAGTAACATTAGAATTATTTAAGATTCAAGTGGCTAATACTACGTTCACACAACAAGTAAAAACGTGT
>NW_026684160.1:0-5355 GCF_030247195.1 Topomyia yanbarensis | reverse complement strand
TGTTTTCTTGTTTTCTTGTTTTCTTGTTTTCTTGTTTTCTTGTTTTCTTGTTTTCTTGTTTTCTTGTTTTCTTGTTTTCTTGTTTTCTTGTTTTCTTGTTTTCTTGTTTTCTTGTTTTCTTGTTTTCTTGTTTTCTTGTTTTCTTGTTTTCTTGTTTTCTTGTTTTCTTGTTTTCTTGTTTTCTTGTTTTCTTGTTTTCTTGTTTTCTTGTTTTCTTGTTTTCTTGTTTCTTGTTTTCTTGTTTTCTTGTTTTCTTGTTTTCTTGTTTTCTTGTTTTCTTGTTTTCTTGTTTTCTTGTTTTCTTGTTTTCTTGTTTTCTTGTTTTCTTGTTTTCTTGTTTTCTTGTTTTCTTGTTTTCTTGTTTTCTTGTTTTCTTGTTTTCTTGTTTTCTTGTTTTCTTGTTTTCTTGTTTTCTTGTTTTCTTGTTTTCTTGTTTTCTTGTTTTCTTGTTTTCTTGTTTTCTTGTTTTCTTGTTTTCTTGTTTTCTTGTTTTCTTGTTTTCTTGTTTTCTTGTTTTCTTGTTTTCTTGTTTTCTTGTTTTCTTGTTTTCTTGTTTTCTTGTTTTCTTGTTTTCTTGTTTTCTTGTTTTCTTGTTTTCTTGTTTTCTTGTTTTCTTGTTTTCTTGTTTTCTTGTTTTCTTGTTTTCTTGTTTTCTTGTTTTCTTGTTTTCTTGTTTTCTTGTTTTCTTGTTTTCTTGTTTTCTTGTTTTCTTGTTTTCTTGTTTTCTTGTTTTCTTGTTTTCTTGTTTTCTTGTTTTCTTGTTTTCTTGTTTTCTTGTTTTCTTGTTTTCTTGTTTTCTTGTTTTCTTGTTTTCTTGTTTTCTTGTTTTCTTGTTTTCTTGTTTTCTTGTTTTCTTGTTTTCTTGTTTTCTTGTTTTCTTGTTTTCTTGTTTTCTTGTTTTCTTGTTTTCTTGTTTTCTTGTTTTCTTGTTTTCTTGTTTTCTTGTTTTCTTGTTTTCTTGTTTTCTTGTTTTCTTGTTTTCTTGTTTTCTTGTTTTCTTGTTTTCTTGTTTTCTTGTTTTCTTGTTTTCTTGTTTTCTTGTTTTCTTGTTTTCTTGTTTTCTTGTTTTCTTGTTTTCTTGTTTTCTTGTTTTCTTGTTTTCTTGTTTTCTTGTTTTCTTGTTTTCTTGTTTTCTTGTTTTCTTGTTTTCTTGTTTTCTTGTTTTCTTGTTTTCTTGTTTTCTTGTTTTCTTGTTTTCTTGTTTTCTTGTTTTCTTGTTTTCTTGTTTTCTTGTTTTCTTGTTTTCTTGTTTTCTTGTTTTCTTGTTTTCTTGTTTTCTTGTTTTCTTGTTTTCTTGTTTTCTTGTTTCTTGTTTTCTTGTTTTCTTGTTTTCTTGTTTTCTTGTTTTCTTGTTTTCTTGTTTTCTTGTTTTCTTGTTTTCTTGTTTTCTTGTTTTCTTGTTTTCTTGTTTTCTTGTTTTCTTGTTTTCTTGTTTTCTTGTTTTCTTGTTTTCTTGTTTTCTTGTTTTCTTGTTTTCTTGTTTTCTTGTTTCTTGTTTTCTTGTTTTCTTGTTTTCTTGTTTTCTTGTTTTCTTGTTTTCTTGTTTTCTTGTTTTCTTGTTTTCTTGTTTTCTTGTTTTCTTGTTTTCTTGTTTTCTTGTTTTCTTGTTTTCTTGTTTTCTTGTTTTCTTGTTTTCTTGTTTCTGTTTCTTGTTTTCTTGTTTTCTTGTTTTCTTGTTTTCTTGTTTTCTTGTTTTCTTGTTTTCTTGTTTTCTTGTTTTCTTGTTTTCTTGTTTTCTTGTTTTCTTGTTTTCTTGTTTTCTTGTTTTCTTGTTTTCTTGTTTTCTTGTTTTCTTGTTTTCTTGTTTTCTTGTTTTCTTGTTTTCTTGTTTTCTTGTTTTCTTGTTTTCTTGTTTTCTTGTTTTCTTGTTTTCTTGTTTTCTTGTTTTCTTGTTTTCTTGTTTTCTTGTTTTCTTGTTTTCTTGTTTTCTTGTTTTCTTGTTTTCTTGTTTTCTTGTTTTCTTGTTTTCTTGTTTTCTTGTTTTCTTGTTTTCTTGTTTTCTTGTTTTCTTGTTTTCTTGTTTTCTTGTTTTCTTGTTTTCTTGTTTTCTTGTTTTCTTGTTTTCTTGTTTTCTTGTTTTCTTGTTTTCTTGTTTTCTTGTTTTCTTGTTTTCTTGTTTTCTTGTTTTCTTGTTTTCTTGTTTTCTTGTTTTCTTGTTTTCTTGTTTTCTTGTTTTCTTGTTTTCTTGTTTTCTTGTTTTCTTGTTTTCTTGTTTTCTTGTTTTCTTGTTTTCTTGTTTTCTTGTTTTCTTGTTTTCTTGTTTTCTTGTTTTCTTGTTTTCTTGTTTTCTTGTTTTCTTGTTTTCTTGTTTTCTTGTTTTCTTGTTTTCTTGTTTTCTTGTTTTCTTGTTTTCTTGTTTTCTTGTTTTCTTGTTTTCTTGTTTTCTTGTTTTCTTGTTTTCTTGTTTTCTTGTTTTCTTGTTTTCTTGTTTTCTTGTTTTCTTGTTTTCTTGTTTTCTTGTTTTCTTGTTTTCTTGTTTTCTTGTTTTCTTGTTTTCTTGTTTTCTTGTTTTCTTGTTTTCTTGTTTTCTTGTTTTCTTGTTTTCTTGTTTTCTTGTTTTCTTGTTTTCTTGTTTTCTTGTTTTCTTGTTTTCTTGTTTTCTTGTTTTCTTGTTTTCTTGTTTTCTTGTTTTCTTGTTTTCTTGTTTTCTTGTTTTCTTGTTTTCTTGTTTTCTTGTTTTCTTGTTTTCTTGTTTTCTTGTTTTCTTGTTTTCTTGTTTTCTTGTTTTCTTGTTTTCTTGTTTTCTTGTTTTCTTGTTTTCTTGTTTTCTTGTTTTCTTGTTTTCTTGTTTTCTTGTTTTCTTGTTTTCTTGTTTTCTTGTTTTCTTGTTTTCTTGTTTTCTTGTTTTCTTGTTTTCTTGTTTCTGTTTTCTTGTTTTCTTGTTTTCTTGTTTTCTTGTTTTCTTGTTTTCTTGTTTTCTTGTTTTCTTGTTTTCTTGTTTTCTTGTTTTCTTGTTTTCTTGTTTTCTTGTTTTCTTGTTTTCTTGTTTTCTTGTTTTCTTGTTTTCTTGTTTTCTTGTTTTCTTGTTTTCTTGTTTCTTGTTTTCTTGTTTTCTTGTTTTCTTGTTTTCTTGTTTTCTTGTTTTCTTGTTTTCTTGTTTTCTTGTTTTCTTGTTTTCTTGTTTTCTTGTTTTCTTGTTTTCTTGTTTTCTTGTTTTCTTGTTTTCTTGTTTTCTTGTTTTCTTGTTTTCTTGTTTTCTTGTTTTCTTGTTTTCTTGTTTTCTTGTTTTCTTGTTTTCTTGTTTTCTTGTTTTCTTGTTTTCTTGTTTTCTTGTTTTCTTGTTTTCTTGTTTTCTTGTTTTCTTGTTTTCTTGTTTTCTTGTTTTCTTGTTTTCTTGTTTTCTTGTTTTCTTGTTTTCTTGTTTTCTTGTTTTCTTGTTTTCTTGTTTTCTTGTTTTCTTGTTTTCTTGTTTTCTTGTTTTCTTGTTTTCTTGTTTTCTTGTTTTCTTGTTTTCTTGTTTTCTTGTTTTCTTGTTTTCTTGTTTTCTTGTTTTCTTGTTTTCTTGTTTTCTTGTTTTCTTGTTTTCTTGTTTTCTTGTTTTCTTGTTTTCTTGTTTTCTTGTTTTCTTGTTTTCTTGTTTTCTTGTTTTCTTGTTTTCTTGTTTTCTTGTTTTCTTGTTTTCTTGTTTTCTTGTTTTCTTGTTTTCTTGTTTTCTTGTTTTCTTGTTTTCTTGTTTTCTTGTTTTCTTGTTTTCTTGTTTTCTTGTTTTCTTGTTTTCTTGTTTTCTTGTTTTCATGTTTTCATGTTTTCTTGTTTCTTGTTTTCTTGTTTTCTTGTTTTTTTGTTTTCTTGTTTTCTTGTTTTCTTGTTTTCTTGTTTTCTTGTTTTCTTGTTTTCTTGTTTTCTTGTTTTCTTGTTTTCTTGTTTTCTTGTTTTCTTGTTTTCTTGTTTTCTTGTTTTCGTGTTTTCGTGTTTTCGTGTTTTCGTGTTTTCGTGTTTTCGTGTTTTCGTGTTTTCGTGTTTTCGTGTTTTCGTGTTTTCGTGTTTTCGTGTTTTCGTGTTTTCGTGTTTTCGTGTTTTCGTGTTTTCGTGTTTTCGTGTTTTCGTGTTTTCGTGTTTTTGTGTTTTTGTGTTTTGTGTTTTTGTGTTTTCGTGTTTTCGTGTTTTCGTGTTTTGTTTTCGTGTTTTCGTGTTTTCGTGTTTTCGTGTTTTCGTGTTTTCGTGTTTTCGTGTTTTCGTGTTTTCGTGTTTTCGTGTTTTCGTGTTTTCGTGTTTTCGTGTTTTCGTGTTTTCGTGTTTTCGTGTTTTCGTGTTTTCGTGTTTTCGTGTTTTCGTGTTTTCGTGTTTTCGTGTTTTCGTGTTTTCGTGTTTTCGTGTTTTCGTGTTTTCGTGTTTTCGTGTTTTCGTGTTTTCGTGTTTTCGTGTTTTCGTGTTTTCGTGTTTTCGTGTTTTCGTGTTTTCGTGTTTTCGTGTTTTCGTGTTTTCGTGTTTTCGTGTTTTCGTGTTTTCGTGTTTTCGTGTTTTCGTGTTTTCGTGTTTTCGTGTTTTCGTGTTTTCGTGTTTTCGTGTTTTCGTGTTTTCGTGTTTTCGTGTTTTCGTGTTTTCGTGTTTTCGTGTTTTCGTGTTTTCGTGTTTTCGTGTTTTCGTGTTTTCGTGTTTTCGTGTTTTCGTGTTTTCGTGTTTTCGTGTTTTCGTGTTTTCGTGTTTTCGTGTTTTCGTGTTTTCGTGTTTTCGTGTTTTCGTGTTTTCGTGTTTTCGTGTTTTCGTGTTTTCGTGTTTTCGTGTTTTCGTGTTTTCGTGTTTTCGTGTTTTCGTGTTTTCGTGTTTTCGTGTTTTCGTGTTTTCGTGTTTTCGTGTTTTCGTGTTTTCGTGTTTTCGTGTTTTCGTGTTTTCGTGTTTTCGTGTTTTCGTGTTTTCGTGTTTTCGTGTTTTCGTGTTTTCGTGTTTTCGTGTTTTCGTGTTTTCGTGTTTTCGTGTTTTCGTGTTTTCGTGTTTTCGTGTTTTCGTGTTTTCGTGTTTTCGTGTTTTCGTGTTTTCGTGTTTTCGTGTTTTTGTGTTTTCGTGTTTTCGTGTTTTCGTGTTTTCGTGTTTTCGTGTTTTCGTGTTTTCGTGTTTTCGTGTTTTCGTGTTTTTCGTATTTTCGTGTTTTCGTGTTTTCGTGTTTTCGTGTTTTCGTGTTTTCGTGTTTTCGTGTTTTCGTGTTTTCGTGTTTTCGTGTTTTCGTGTTTTCGTGTTTTCGTGTTTTCGTGTTTTCGTGTTTTCGTGTTTTCGTGTTTTCGTGTTTTCGTGTTTTCGTGTTTTCGTGTTTTCTTGTTTTCTTGTTTTCTTGTTTTCTTGTTTTCTTGTTTTCTTGTTTTCTTGTTTTCTTGTTTTCTTGTTTTCTTGTTTTCTTGTTTTCTTGTTTTCTTGTTTTCT
>NW_026684159.1:0-5431 GCF_030247195.1 Topomyia yanbarensis | reverse complement strand
TGACAACTGTTCCGCAATCCCCACAATCTTCAATCTTGGTTTTGCCGGTTTCGGAACTGAGATTTCATAATTCTCCCCAAACTTCTCTCTCACCACTGCCACAACTGATTCTATTGCCTCCGCACTTTTCACACCGAGGATCATTGAGCCACCATTGCCTTCTCGAACAGTTTGAATTTTATTCGATGCACGGTCAATTTGGCTACGCAATTCATTCTTTGTTTTCCTAGCACTTTGATTCAATTCTTTAGGGCGCACTAAAATAACGGGTTCATTCTTACGAGGCTGTTTCGGGGTTTCACTGTTACACTTTTCACTAACTTGCGAGTATGGTTCCAACGAACTAGAGCTTTCACCAATTTTTTGTTCATTTTCAACTCTGGGCCGTTTTCTAGGCCTGAGATTCTTGCTCGGACCAGCCGGTGTAGCATCTTTTTCGCCAGCAAGACTTCCGTTTTTCAAAACTTCAGCAAATGTGCACGATTTCTGTTCGACCAATTTTCTGCTTTCAGTTAATTCCCGCAAGATTTCTAGCTTGACACTTTCAACTGCACGTTGTATCTGTGACCCAATAGCATCTTCCAATGACTCAATCTTCTCGTTCATTTCATTTTTCCACAACTTCATACTTTCAGTTATTTCCACTAGAATGCTATTACATTTGGCCAGAATATCGTTATGACCGCTTTGATGCTTCCGACAGCCATGGCACAAATATTTTAACCCGCGATTTGTTGTCATTGCTTTCAGCCCATGCTTATCGATATCATCTGTACACTTTAAATGCAATATCACTCCACACGGGCCGTAGCAGAAAACTTTTTCATTCTCTTCGCTTATCGCTCTCGTACAGGCACCGCATTGTAGCGTTGTGGTCATCCCCGCGGCCGCTGACCCGTAGGTCGCCCGCCAAGCAGCACAATAGTATCACTTCGCTTGGGTGTAACTATAACGTTTCTTTAATCACCTCCTGTGCAAGTTAGTTCACGTATACCGACACACCAAAAATATCACAGGAATCTTCGTTTGACGAGCTTCCAAATGCACTAATAATCTCCTCCCAAAACGACTTAAAACACCGATAAAAAGCAATAAAAACACGACGAATTTGTAGAAGACAACTGACGGTCCTGCGCTTCACTGCTTCGTTTATATTCATTAAAAACTTTTAAATGCATATATTACATTTTATTATTATACATCACATGACAACTATATACAGGAAAATAAATCATTACTCGAGTTCTAAAATTTTGAAAAAGAAAAAACAGCCACGGTAATATTGAACTGAAAAAAGGTGCGAAATCGGCAAAGTCCCAAAAAGTCGATTTTTATAAAAAAAAAATTTTTCGAGATAACATAAAATCTCGACGTTTCATGCATTTTAAAGATGTTTGGCATCAAAAATACGAATTCGATTTCTGAAATTTCATGAGGTCCCCCCTTTGAAAAAAAATTTGAGTTCCGGCTTATATGGGAATTTCATATGTGACCGGACGATTTAGTCTATATTTCCGGACCCATATAAGCGATCCGTACGAAATTTTATAGACATCTGTGGGGATATTATAGCTATCATTTGGGACTAAGTTTGTGAAAATCGGCCCAACCATTTCAGGGAAACTGATGTGAGTTCATAAATTTTGAAAGATGGCCGCTTTTCCCGGGCACTTCCGGAACCGTCTATGGTGGTCAATGTAGTCAACGAAAGTTTTATTGGCCGTCGGTGACCTAGAACAGCAAATTTAAGTTGTTTGAGAGACATTTTAGCGAAATTTTTACCTTTTTTGCTTTCATCGGAGTATCGGTTTGAATCACAATTTGCTATGTGATCGCACGCAACAACCTGTAACTCCGGAAGTCGGATCGGGATGAAATTAAATAGCCATTTACGGGGACGCAATACCTTTCATTTGAGGCCAAGTTTAGTCGAATCGGTCTAGCCATCTCCGAGAAACCGATGTGACTGTTATTCTGAATTTAGATACTTCCGCCGGGGCTTCCGGAACCGATGATGGTGGCCAATGTGGCCGAATAGACTTTGAATGGATGTTAGTGACCTAATACTACAAATCGAAGCAGTTGTGGTCATATTTTGGAAAAATTTTCACCTTTATACATTCATTGCAGAATTTATTAAAATCGACATTTTCTGCGTGTTCGTACTCATCACCCTGTAATTCCGGAACCGGAAGTCGGATCCATTAGAAATTCAATAGCAGCCTATGGGAACGTTGTACATTTCATTTGAGACTAAGTTTGCCAAAATCGGTTCAGCCATCTCTGAGAAAAATGAGTGACATTTTTGGTCACATACACACACACATACGCACATACACACACATACATACACACACAGACATTTGCCGAACTCGACGAACTGAATCGAATGGTATATGTCACTCGGCCCTCCGGGCCTCCGTTAAATAGTCGGGTTTCAGAGCAATTGCAATACCTTTCTATTGAGAAAGGCAAAAAGGTGCGAAATACATACGTCTCCCAACCTTTGAACGGAACGGATCGTTATATTTTACAGTGGTGTTCGGTGTGTAAATTTCAGTGAATGAAGGTCATCCTTTGTTCGTTCGTTAGCTGCCATTCTGCTGGTGCCGGCAGTAAATCCAGTACATTGTTTTCGCTGGTGCGGAACAATCGACGTGTTTACAGATAAGTTTTGCTTTATTTTTTTTCCTCGTTTGCTTTCTTTCCTTTTCCCTACTTTTACTCTACCTTGTAATCAAATAATAAGACACATTCCCGTTTATATAACGCTCTGCCCTCGTGCTTAAATGGCCGAGGGCGAAATACCATCTGATGTAATTATGGAAGTCCCTGATCCCCCTAATACTCGCATTGCTCCCCGTATAAAGCAGTACCCAGAAGGTTCCTCTGGGCCATGGGTGGTATATTTTCGGACCGGAGAGAAACCGGTTGATATATTAAAACTTTCTCGAGATCTGACTGCTAATTACCCGGCCGTAACTCAGATAACACGTGTTCGGGCAGACAAGATACGTGTTCTAGTGAATGATCTCGGCCAGGCAAACGCGATTGCTTGCTGTAAGCGCTTTACGCGGGAATTTAAAGCGTACGTGCCTTGTGTGGCCTGTGAAATCGATGGGGTAGTGTCCGAACCGGGCCTGAAATGCGAAGAACTGTTGGAACACGGGGTTGGCTGCTTTAAGGACCCCTCTCTTGAGCAGATTAAGATCTTAGAATGCAAACAATTGTATACTGCAAACACCGAGGGAGGTAAGACTACCTACTCTCTATCAGGCTCGCTTCGGGTGACATTCGCCGGGTCCTTTCTTCCCAACTACATCCTCCTTGACAAGGTTCGCCTACCAGTTCGCCTGTTTGTACCGCGGGTCATGAGCTGCAGCAATTGCAAGCAGTTGGGCCACACAGCCACATATTGTGGAAATAAGAAACGATGCGGCAAATGCGAAGGAGAGCAAGAAACTGAAAAGTGTATTTGCTGCGGGGGCCCTTCACATGCTCTTAAATCATGTCCTGCGTACAAGCAGCGCGGGGATAAAATTAAGCGCTCCCTTAAGGAACGCTCAAGGCGTTCTTATGCAGAAATGCTAAAAAATGCTTCGCCATCTGTCCTGTCCGAAAATCCCTATGCTGGTTTGGCTAACGTTGAGCAAGAATCTGACGACCCACGAGAGGGAACATCTTTGGTTAACCCAGGGGAATCCAGGAAGAGAAGAAATCCAGCCTCCCCTACATTGCCTCGTAAGGGTGCCAAGGTGTCGTCTACTCAGAGTGCGCCAACTACAATCAATAAATCCAACGGAAGTGATGCACAAAAGCCGAAGCAATTTGCTCCAGGACTTGGAAATATTAATTCTAACAAGGAGTACCCACCACTTCCAGGGACACCAAAAACCCCAAGTGTCCCCTTTTTTCAAACAGCTACTCAGTCCAGTAGCGGACTAATGAAATTTTCTGACATAGTGGACTTAATTTTCACAGCTTTCAATGTTACTGATCCTCTTAAAAGCCTTCTGATACGTTTTCTCCCTATAGTGCAAACATTTTTTAAGCAGTTGACTACTAAATGGCCCCTCCTTGCAGCGATCGTATCCTTCGATGGCTAAGTCATCGAACGAGGTCACCGATTCGATCACTGTTCTACAGTGGAACAGCAGAAGTATACTCCCGAAAATCGATTCCTTGAAATTTTTACTAAATAGTTTAAAATGTGATGCTTTCGCATTATGTGAAACTTGGTTAACTTCCGATATAAATCTCAACTTCCACGACTTTAATATAATTCGTCTGGATCGAGAAAACCCCTATGGAGGAGTACTTTTGGGGATCAAAAAGTGCTATTCTTTCAACCGAATTAACCTCCCTTCGACACCAGGCATTGAAATTGTCGCTTGTCAAGTTTTAATCAAAGGTAAAGACCTTTGCATTGCTTCCATCTACATTCCTCCTAGAGCCTCGGTAGGGCACCGAACGCTTTGTAATATCACGGAATCCTTACCGGCACCGCGGCTAGTTCTGGGAGACTTTAACTCGCACGGTACGGTATGGGGCTGTCTTCATGATGATAATAGATCAACATTGATCCAAGATCTTTGCGATAATTTCAACATGACCATCTTAAACACGGGAGAAATGACGCGGATTCCTACACCACCAGCACGCGCATGCGCGTTGGATTTATCGCTTTGCTCGACATCGTTACAGTTAGATTGCATGTGGAAGGTGATCCCTGATCCCTGATCCCCACGGTAGCGATCATTTGCCTATCGTGATTTCAATTGCTAACGGTTCAAGACCATCGGAAACAATCAATGTCTCGTATGACCTCACACGGAACATGGATTGGAAGAGTTACGCGACCGCGATATCCGTTAAAATCGAATCCACTCAAGAACTTCCTCCGGAGGAAGAGTACAGGTTTTTGGCTGGCTTGATTTTCGACAGTGCGAATCGAGCTCAGACTAAACCAGTACCCAGCGCGAATACCCATGGACGGTCTCCCACCCTGTGGTGGGATAAAGAGTGCTCAGAGCTGTACGCGGAAAAGTCCACTGCATATAAGGCCTTCCGGGAAGACGGGTTACCCGCTAGCTATCAACAGTACGCGTCGTTAGAAAGGCGAATGAAGAGTCTAATGAAAGCCAAAAAACGCAGTTATTGGCGCCGGTTCGTCGACGGGTTAACGAGAAAAACAGCGATGAGCACTCTTTGGGGTACGGCTCGACATATGCGTAACCGTAATAGTACCAACGAGAACGTGGAATATTCAAACCGTTGGATATTCGCTTTCGCCAAGAAGATCTGTCCGGACTCTGTCCCGGTACAGAAAACGTGCCGCGCCGCGTCTCCTCACGATACCGCGAACGAAACACCGTTTTCGATGGTGGAGTTCTCACTTGCTCTCTTATCGTGCAACAATAACGTCCCAGGG